>NC_081405.1:509952608-510252608 GCF_030272615.1 Cryptomeria japonica
CCTATAGGATCACGTGAGGCTCATCTACAATGACCTATCTCAGTTTCTAATGACTCGGAGCCATTTTCAAATGGTAGCATTTTTCACCTACTGCAAAAACCGTCAGTGGCATGCAATGCAAAGTTGCAAGATAGTCTAGATTTAATTTCGTTTGTTGTGGACACAAAACAACATCACAAGCACGTTGGAGTGGTAAATTTTACACTAGCCATTTTCCTATTGTGCCTCCCAATGCGTCGGAATGTTGAGAGCCATACCCTACCAGAGCGATCTCTAAAGTACCTCGAGTCCAAAAAATTGTCAAACTTTGATGGACAGTTTCTCACAATCCATGATGCATATGATTGACCCATTTGAACCTATAGGTTCATGTGAGACTCATCTATAATGACCTATCTCAATTTCTGACGATTCGGGGCCATTTTCAAATGGTAGCATTTTTTCACCTGCTGCAAAAACCATCAGTGGCATGCAATGCAAAGTTTCAAGATAGGCTAGATTTGATTCCTTTCGTCGTGGGCATAAACCAACATCATGAGCGCATTCAGGTGGGAATTTTTACACTAGCCATACTCTTATTGTGCCTTCTAACACATCGGAACGTCGAGAGCTATACCCTATCGGTGCGATCTCTCAAGTGCCCTAAGTCCAAAAAATTGTCAAACTTTAACGGGTTTTTTGAGCAACTTGAAGTATAATCAAGAATGGTCATGATTGACCCTATCACATCACATAAACTCAAAACCCTTAAGATATTCAAAACATAGTGACATATATTCAAAAAATAGTCACAAAACATAGTCACATATATTCAAACAATATTTTACAAATCATCTCATGGGATTTTATACAAAATTGGCATTTAAATATGTGCGAATCAACTCATCGCCATTTAAATATATAAAATTTGGCATCTAAATATGTACAAATCAGCTCATGGTCATATAAATATACAAAATTAGGCCCCTAAATATGTACGAATCAACTCATGGGCATTTATATATACAGAAAATGAATATAGAACAATTCGCTGATGATATATAAAAAATTCTCAAAATGATTCTACCGTGAACCCTAGAATAAATCAAGTGAGCCTTCTAGATCAGCTCTAACACGTATTGTGTCAAGTATTGCCTTGTGGTTAGATTCACGAACTTTCCATAAAATCTTGTTATGAGGTCTACCATGATACTTAATAAAATGAATATTTGTTGCAACAACAAGGTTGGAGAAATAAAGAATATGTATGTGTGTTTCAAAGTCCTCGAACAACCAGACATTGAAATTCTTGATAGGGTATCTCCTAATCCATGTGCATGTCATGACAGCAGACCCTACTGGATACTCAGTACCCTCTCCATCAATGATTGTGGTTGTCAATTTTCTCTTAGGCTCAATACAATGACACAAAGTAATTCGTTCCTTCTTCATTGTTCTCTTCTGCAACAATTGTATACACATGACCTGCATATTAAAGAATGATAATTAATACCATAAATAATGTTTGATGTGATAAAATGAGCCAAAAAAAATTCCTACAATAAATTTTACCCAAAAAATCACCTGGTTCCACTAGGTCGAGTACATGATTGAAATCAACTGATGCTTCCATATGGTTCAATTGTAGTGCTCTAGGAATTTGATAGGTATCAATGGGAACCAATGGTCTACAAGACCATTTTCAACCCACTCTTATGATTCACATTCTTCCTAAAAAAAATACATACATGAAGAGAAAAAACATACAATTTGTCTATTATAAATTACCGGTGAACTTGCATTTGAACTTTGAAATGAGTGCATGTCACTGGATCCTATAACTATACAACAATCTTGATAGTTTTCAATGTCAGATTCAGTCATCAACCAAAAATATCTATGAACCATTGACGTACCTACATTACCTGGTCCCATTGTAGAGTTGCACCATCGCATAATTATTGTTGCATCTATCAACTTAGCACCACCTTCGTACTTCAATTCTTCTCTAGCTAGGGCTCCTATTATGCAAGCTCCTGCACCATTGTACCCTTCCTTTCCATGTCTAGACTCAGTGAAATTCAAAAAATGTTGTACACGGCTTGTCACATGCATCCTACTCACCCAATAGAACATCCTTGCATTTTTGAATTGTGAGGTGCAATTATCTGACCATATTATGTGTTGCTTGTATTGTATCTTCCTTTCCCTTAAAATATCATAGAAAACTTTAAATAATCCTTGCACAAACTTAGATGAATGTGTATGATCATCACTTATGTAGAAGTGATACTCTCTTACAACATTTCTATCTACCTCTGTGCTATCATCTACATGCATGAATTTTATGTGTACAAAAATAGAAACTTGTGTAGAATGGTAATACATAGATTGCACTTCATTTTGAGGTTGTAGTGTATAATTTTCAGCAAAATGAACTATAGAGACAATGGTACCAAGATTAAATGTGTCCTTTCATAACTTGAATTTCTCATCTAACCACCGAGCTCTATGTGTATGCATTATGTACTCATAAACTAGTTTCTCTTTAAACGTTCTCATAAAATCAGCTACACATATATCGTTTTTCACTAACTCACATCTCTTCAATTCATTTCCATCTTTAACCCCATATGTCACTATCTTGTACTTTCCAAAAGATACTATTTTCTTACCAATTTCATGTGTGCTATCCAAATGTAGACATCTTGGCAAATGTTGCAAATGACCACATGTAGCACAAGAACATTTCAAACACATCATCTTATAATAAATGCAACCATCATCTCTTTTACATAACACACTTGAAATAAATTCTCTTGGTGACTTAGGAGGTGGTTGTATATTTTATTCCTGCAAAACATCGTTAGTGTGAAAAGTACAACATATATGACGATAAATATCATAGTGCATGGAAAATTCAATATGCATCCTACAACAATACATGGTGCATACATGATTAATCTTAATATAAAAAGGTTTTTCCATTTCAAAAAATATTTGACTAATTATTATTTGAGGAAGCTTTTGAAGGAATCTTTCATAAAAAGTTTCAATTAATGTTCAATTAAGGAAATTGTGTTTTTGTGCCAAAAAAGTTTCAATTAATGTTCTTAGTGCATCAACAACAACACTGTCTTTGCATGGTAGTCTACCCAAGAACGCCCAAAGAGAATTATTGTTAGGATCCTCTATTTTTTCCCACCTATCTAATGCTTTACATAATGTTGTTCTACTTATGTTTAATGACTTACTTGTTTTTCTTATCAAATCATCTTTTTTTTATTTTCTTGCTCATTATGGTTGATGTAATAACACGTCGAGTAACAAAAGAATCTTTAGTACATGATTTTGAACCAATATCTTGATATGCATCAAATATATTTCTCACAATAGTTCTTTCTCTATTACTTTCAGATGATCTTAGGCCTAGAATTTTCATTTTCTCTTTAAAATTCAATTTTTTTAATAATTTCAACAATTAATTGGCATCTTGCAGTTTGAGTTAAGTTTTCAAAATAGTTTTACCATATTAATTTAACCATTCTCCTACAAGTTCGTTCATTCATTTTATCGGGCATTGGCTTCAAAATATTCTCATCTATGGCAATTAGATACTTTGGTTTCCTACGAATGATTCTAGGAGGTGTTAACATCGGTGCATTGTGTTCATTAGGTAAATTCATTGCATAAAATAGAGTTTGTGTATGTTCATCATTTTATTAAATATTCAATGTGGTATCTTCTTCAATTACATTAGGTTCATATAGTAAATCAAATGTTGTTGGTTCATCTTCATTGTTTGTTTGATTATTCATTGTGATCTCTTCTTCAATTGTATTATTTTCATTTGGTAAATTGAATTGAAATGTTTAGGATGATGTACCTTCTTGTCCATTGTGCCTATGTCACATAATTTCTTCATACGTTGCCTTTGTCTTTCCTTTTCAGCCTCTCGTTGTTCTATCGTTCCTCCCTTTTTCTTTCCCATCGTTAATATTGGTTGTCCTAAATAGAATCATATTACATATATATGTAAACAAAAGTTCTTAAACAATCAGATAACCATAAAATTGAGAATTATCATTATTTTTTAAAATAAAAAATATTAGAAATCACAATAACATTGACCAAACTAATAAGAACAACAATTCAATCATTTGAAATTAGGCAAAACAAGAAATTCACTTACTTCTACATATAAAACTATCACAGAAGCATAGTAACAGTTGCAATGGGGCCTTCAATGACCTCAAAAAGTTCTTTTGAGTCCATTGAGGTTGTTGGGAAAGTAAAAGTATGTCCAAGAACCACATACGTGGTATGCTCAGTAACCCCATACGCACTTTTAGTCCCTAAAAATGCTCAACATACCAATGTTCATATTCCCAGTACCACGTAAATGCTTTTAACTTATCAAAACCATGTGCGTGTTACTTGTAGTAAATAAAATGTGAAGGTAAAGGGAGGGAGGGAGGAGGAGAGAGAGAGAGAGAGGGTGGGGTGGGAGAGAGGATGGAGAGGGTGAGAGAGAGAGAGAGAGGATGGAAAAGGGAGGGAGAGGGAGGGATAGAGAGAGGGAGGGACATAGAGTAAGAGAGAGAGAGAGAGAGGGAGAGAGAGTAAGAGAGAGTGAGAGAGAAGGGGAGAGAGATAGAGTGAGTGAGAGGGGTGAGAGAGAGAGAGAGAGAGTGAGAGAGAAGGGGAGAGAGATAGAGTGAGTGAGACGGGTGAGAGAGAGAGAGAGAGGGAGAAGGAGAGAGAGGGGGGAGAGATAGAGGGTGGAAAAGAGAGGGAGAGAGAGAGAGAGAGGGGGGGGGGACATTCCATTATATTTTATTTTATAATATATTGGTAGGTGAACAGGTCTGATGTTTTTCAGGCCATGTTTGAAGGGGATCTGATGGTTCAAAAGAAAGGAGTGATTGTGATAAAGGAGGTGGGAGATAAGATTATTATGTTCCAACTGGTATATAACGAGATGGTTAAACAAAATATAGTGATCAAAGGGGTGGAAGGAGAAATTATTGTGTTTCACGTTGCAGGTTTAATGGAGAACGAAAGAGTAGAAGTGATAGTTGAGGAGGTAGGAGGAGAAAGGTTGAAAGTGTTTCTGAATTTTCTCTATAGAAGAAAAGTGGGTGATAATGAAATTTTTGCCAATTATAAACAACTTGTGAGGCTTGCATCCAATTTTTCAGATAAAGAAGTTATTTACCAAGTTGAGTTTGTGTAAGAATGGGGTATTAAGGAAGGGAGAGAGGGGGAGCATGCTAGCTTGTTATTTTTGTAAGCAGTATTGGTACTATTTTTTCTATTGTAATAATGGTTCATCTTTCTACCTTAGGACACCATATGACCCCTTAGGACATCATATGCTCCTAAAGGGTCATGTGGTGTGCTAAGGGGTCACATGATGTCATTAGATGTTATGTGGGGTCCTAAGGGAGAGAGGGAGAGAGAGAGGGGGGGTTGGAAAGTAAGGGAGATAAAGGGGGTAGAGAGAGAGAAAGAGTGGGGAGGGAGAGGAGAGAGAGAGAGAGAGAGAGAGAGAGAGAGAGATGCAGTATGGAGGAAGGGAGAGAGAGGGAGCATGCTGGTTTATTATTCTTGTAAGCAATATTGGTACTACTTTTTATATTGTAATAATGGTTCATCTTGCCACCTTACGACACCGTAATGCCATCTTGCCATCTTGACCCCTTAGGACATCATATGCTCCTAAAGGGTCATGTGGTACTATGTGGGGTCCTAAGGGAGGGAGAGAGAGAGAGCCCTTAAGACACCACATGACCTCTTAGAGCACCACATTAGGGTTATAAGGTGTCGTTAGGGGTCATATTGTGCCCTAAGGGGTCATATTGTGTCTTATGACCCCTTAGGACACCATATGGTGTTGTTATGGGTTGTATGGTGTCTTTGGGGTTCATATGGTAGCTTGTGACCCCTTAGGTGTCGTTAGGGGTCATATTGTGTCCTATGACCCCTTAGGACACCATATGACCCCTTACAACACCATAAGGTGTCGTTATGGGATGTATGTTGTCCTTAGGGGTCATATGGTATCCCATGACTCCTTAGGACACCATATGACCCCTTAGGTGTTGTTATGGGTCATATTGTATCGTATGAACCCTTAGGACATCATATGACCCCTTAGGTATCGTTAGAGGTCATACAATGTCCTGTGACCCCTTAGGACACCATATGAGCCCTTAGGTGTCGTTATAGGTCATATTGTATCCTTAGGGATCATATTGTGTCTTACGACCCCTTAAGACATCATATGACCCCTTACGACAACATATGGTGTTATAAGGGGTCATATGGTGTCCTATGACCCCTTAGGACACCATATGACCCCTTAGGTGTCAAATTTTGTAAGCAGTATTGGCAATGATTTTTATATTGTAATAATGGTTCATCTTGCCACCTCATGACACTGTATAACGCCTTATGACATCATATGCTCCTAAAGGGTCATGTGGTGTTATGTGGGGTCCTAAGAGAGAGAGAGAGGGGGGGGAGAGAGAGATGGGGGAGGAAGGGAGGGAGGGAGATGGGGGTAGAGGAAGAGATGTCACATGATGTCGTTAGGGGTCATGTGGGGTCCTAATTGAGCCACACATTTGTTACAACACTATATGACCCATTAAGGCACCAAATGACCCCTTAAGATATCATATATGGTCCAAAGGGGTCATATGCAATCATTGGGGGTCATATAGGGTCATAATGGGGCCACACATATATTAGAAAATTATATGACCCCTTAGGACATCATATGGTCTTAAGGGGTCATATGTGTGCTAAGGGACCTTACATGATGTCATTAGGTGTTATGTGGGGTCCTGAGAGAGAGAGAGAGAGAGAGAGAGAGAGAGAGAGAGGGAGAGGAATACAATGTAAAATAAGATATCAAAAGACAATATATATCAATATACATGTATATGTACATGCACATATATATAATACACATAAAATATGAAAAGATAATACACATACATACATATTATATATATATATATATATATATATATATATATATATATTATACATGTATATATTATAAACATACATATATGTATACATACATCGTACACATATTATATACATATATATACATGTATTTATTATAAACATATATATATGTATACATACGTCGTACACATATTACATACATATACATACATATCACATACATGCATATGTGTGTGTGTATATATATACACATATTATAAATACATATATACATACAATATATACATATATACATATTATACATATACATATATGTATGCACACATACACATTTGAAACATACACATTAATTTCTTTATGTTAGAGTATCATAGGCAGAACCGTGTACACAACATTTTCCTCCTCAGAACCGCGTACATGATGCTTATTCGAAAGAAACTCTGTATGTGGTTCTTATTCAAAATGAACCCTATACGCGGTTCTTATTCAAAAGAAACCCCATATATGCTCTTGTTTGTTTAGGCTTGTGAATAGGCTTGGATGACAAATTTGTGGTTTGGAAGTTTGATTTCCCTTTATTTCCCTTCTTTTTGATGTGTTTTGTTTTATGAACTTGGTTTCTTGACTTTTCCATCATCAGGTTTACACTTCATCAAGTGGGTATTTCTAAAATTGCCACCATATTTCCACCCATCTTTTGAGCTTTCTAACAATATAATTGTTTTTAAATTTGAACAACAATAACATATTATTATTGAATTTCTTTTACCAGTGTCTCCATAGTTCTCAGAGACATATGTGTACCATTTTTTAATAACTTTTGATCTAATTATCCAAATTTTAAAAAATTGATATATTATTGTAGTGCACTTGATTATTTAAAAAAATAATTAAAAATTGCATTTTCGATTGTTTTGGTGTAAGTTATACTTCGCACATGAACAGGTACCTAATTTTTAGGATGTGCTCGATAGGAAAAATCATAAAAATACAAATACTCAACAAAAAAATACATAATTTCTAGTGGATGTAAGGGGACGATTTTTCTTCACTCATTTCGATGAGACAGGCAACGTCGCAATTCTCCTTCATCGATGTGTATGCCATGTCTTCTATATAGTATATATGCATGTGTGGTTCGGTGATGCAGGATATTGCAGGTAGAAGTACCGGGTAGGTACGGGGTATCGTCTCCACCTGGCTTCACAGGTCTGAGCATGCCTTATATTTTCCAATGGAAGTGGAGGAGATAGTAGTTGACCTTATTTTATTCAGTTATACTCGTGTGAGTGTCATCAGTTGGTCATCCTGTCAGTCTGTTCGGCCTTCGTATTTTTGTCTTTTTGATCTTCTTATGAGTCTTTGCTTTGATTTGCTCACTTGTGTGTTTAGTGGTTTTAATTAATTAAATTTATGGTATTATCTCATAGTTGAATTGTTTATGCATTAAGATTATAAATTTAGTTAATTAAAAGAAATTATTAAATTAAGTTGCAAGCTGCATGATATTAGAAATATATTTTTATTAAAGTTTTTGTGGAAAAATAAATCAAATTAATTGTATTTATTATTTCCTAGAATTATAAATAAATAAAAGAATAAAAGAATAAATAAATGAATGAATAAAATAATTAATTAGAATTAAAGTGTTGCTTTAATTTCTTTATTTAGAAAATTAATTAATTTGCATGAGAAAAGAAAAGAAAGAATAAGGATTTTTTATTATTGCATGTTAGTTTATCTTTTGTTATAAAAATAGAAAATAAAATAAAATTACTTTTAATCTAAATTTAGGTTTTTGAGAAAAAGCTATTGAACCTAGAATTTTAGTTTAAAAAGAGGAATAAGTCATTATTTTAGAACACATAGGAAACAGGTCAGGAAATTCAGGTGAAGAAATTTATTGGAAGCTTATTGAAAAGATTAGGGCTCTTCTACAGATTTCTTCCAGGAAAGCTATAACAGCTTGGATGACTTCTTTGATTGTGGTTTTTTAGAAAATATTTCTATTTTTCTCTGAATGATGTGTTTGTGAATTATTTGTCAGTTTCAAAACCCTCTTCTGGTTAATTCAGGTTTTGAATTAAATTCTTGCTTGATGTTAATTTTTTAGTGTGTGGGAGTAATTTAATTTTGAGAACATTGGGAAAATTATTATGGAAAAATTATTCTCTCTTGTTTGATTTGTTCTGATAGTCCTTTAAATAATGGCATCTCTATGAAATTAGTTGATTACTTCAGAAATAAATTTAATTGTGAATTAAATTTATTGATTATCTAATTAAAAATATATATATATATAATTGGAATAAAATTTAGTGAATGAATTCTATTGAATTGGAAAATTTATTTTTATGTCAATTCTGTTGCAGAGTTTTTAATGAAATTGGAATTTATTTTTTTATGTTTTACAAAAAAATTATAAAAAAAAAAGGTCGGCAGGCATTGCCTCTACCCACGTAGCAACTACCTAACGGTAGCGGCTGCTACCATAGGGTAGCAATGCTACCCAAAGGTAGCGGTTGCTGCCATAGGGGAGCAACGCTACCATTGGTAGCATTGGTTGTCATATGGTAGCACCGCTACCTTAGGGTAAGGAATTAAATTAAATTTTTATTTATTTTTTTTATTTTATTTTATTTTTAGTTTTTCAAAAAAATAATAATAATAATAATGTTTTAATATATATGTATATATTTAAATATATATATATATATATATATATATATATATATAGTTGTTTTTACTTTAACTTATCTTTAATTAAAGTAATTTCTTTATGTTTTGGGATTTAAAATGAGTTCTTGGTAAAATATAAATGTGAGAAATTGATAATTAAAGATTTTTGTTTATATAAATAATTAATTCAGAATTTAGTTATTTCAGGAAAAGCCTAATTTTGGATTCAATATTTATGTTTGGAAATACATTAGGAGATTAATTCATATGTGAATTTATTTAACTTTATTGGACAAATGACAAGATGGATTTATTTGTATTAATATAGTTGTATTTCCTTATTTTCTGGGAAATCTTTATTTGCAAGTAATTTATGCTTTTGGTTGTTTTGAGAAAAGATTGCCTATAATAGGATCTTGTGTAAATGGTGTTTTTCAGTCGAGCTTGATTTCATTGCAATTTTGGTTGTGTTGTCATTATGTCATGTGTTGTTATGTCTCCTTGGTCAAGTGTTGTTGTATAACCTTATTGATGTGAGCCATTGTGTGTGTTTGTCCAAATGGTCAATCTTGGGTTAGTGATTGTGTATCCTTCACCTGTGCTTTTTCAGGATTAGTTATGGTTGTTTGTTTCACCATAGAGTTCTCATACAGAGACCTTTCCTGTTAGTGTCCTATGAGAGAGAGTGGCTTTCAAGCAGGGGTCATGCCCAAAGTGGATGACAGGATAACCCATTGGAAGTCAGTTAAAAAGTGATAACCTAATAATTGATTAGGGGGTGGGTAGAATAAATATTAATTAAGATAATGTATCTTGTGCATAGGTGAGTGCTTGTACAAGGCTCATAATGTAACAAGAAGGCCTGGAATGGCAAACTTACCACCTTGTCTTCATGAAAGGATTGGTAGGGTCTGCATGAGACTTAATCGGGACCAGAGGCTCGAGAGAGGTTACCGTGAGAAACCCAGGATGGGGGTCGGGACCTATGGAGGTTGTACCATGGTATCCACCATAAGACATACAATGACACTCTCTCCTGAGAGTCACTAGTGTTTTGTGAGTTGAGTTACATGGATGTTTGCGGAGTCTTGTAGTCCTTCCGTACTTGTCTTACTTTTCTTGCTTGAGGGTTTTCTACTATCTCCTAGCACAGTGGGGTGGTTCCATTTCGGGATCACATGGTCAGGTGGTAGTGCCACTTCCCATCGGATGTTCTAGATTGTATCTTTAGGTGAAGAAAGGCTTCGTTGGTGTTCTTGGTTTGTGGTTCATGTACAAGCTCTTGTTCGAGATCATTGTTCAGTTGAGACCTTGTGCTCATTGTGTCAGACTTTTATGTAACCTTGATATTGTAACTTTGTAATCTATGGCATTATTGGAAGCCATGTAGTTATGGATATTGTAATATTATGTCAGTGGAATGTATGTTGATTCAGTTGCTTTGATGTTATGTATAAATGAAATATGGATAAATAAATGCATTGGAATACTTTGATTTCTTTCAATATGAAGATTTAGATGTATGTGTAGTTTTGAACTTAAGCATTTAATTTATCTAATTAAATGGACAATTGGATTAACTATGGTGTTAATGTAATCTATGAATTAATCTTCATTGGTAACCCTTAGGAAATCATATGTTAGACTTTCGCTGTGTTATTAAACATGCAATGGTTATAGTTAGTGCACTTAGTGTTTAAAAAAAAATTATTTCACCCTTTAGTTGCCTAGTTGTGTTGTTTTCCTTTAGGGTTCCTGGCAGGGCATTACACATGATTCATGATCCGACAGTCGACATGTTCATTTTTCTTCATTGAGGCCGACATGGTGAAAAGATAAAGGGTATTTAAGGGATATGATTTTAGCGATGGATTTCATGTGAGGAGTTATGCAATTTTGGATGTGAATCAGTCAGAGATTGATGGTATGTGATTTGGTCAGTGAGGAGAAGATTTTGTGCACAATTTCACATGTGCAATCCCAACCAGTAGCATAATAGAGCAGAACAGATTATCAGTAAACCAGTTTGGAGGAGGTTGACAAAGCTTAAACCAAAACTTATCCAGCATGGTCAAATGCATTTTATAAGTTCATTTTTGTTTGTAATCATTGTGTAAAGTTTTGTGAATCAGTGAGAGTTTTGTTGAGCAGTGAACTCTATGTGGTGAGCTGGATTGCATGTGTAATCCCCTCTGTGTAATATTTGTATACCTTGATCAAGTATATAGATATTGTGGGTATCAGCCCCACCGTGGATTTTCCCTTTACAAGGTTTTCCACGAATAAATATTGGTGTTATGGTATTGCTACTTTATGTGTTGTTTGGTTTATGCTCTTTAATTTTATTTTTTGTTAACCGGTCCATAAGAAATAAGTTCAGAAATTCATTTACCGATGGAACACTGATTGACCCCCCCCCCCTCTCAGTGTTCTTGGATTCCAACAATTGGTATTAGAGTATAGTTCCTCGGAAGAAGTCTAACAACTTGAGGAAGATCCAGAACTTGGAATCAATGCAAACCGGTTTGTAGTAACCACTTCAACTTGCTCTTGAGGATCTTGATAATGAGCAGATGGAAAACAATAAATTGAAGAATGAACTGAGGCAAGCCAGAGAACACATCATTTCATTACAAGGAAATCTATCAATTGTTCAAGCCAAGAGGAAGGAACTCTATGATCAATTGCAAAATCATAATAGTGATGAGTAAGATGCCTTGAAAGATCAATGTGAAAAACTTACTTGAGAGAATACTACCTTGAAAAATGAAATGCAATCTCTAACTATGATAATGTGCAAGGATATTGAAGACAGGAAGAAGAATGAAGAAAACCTAGCTCATGCTTTGAAGGATAGATCAGATGAATGCAATGGACTGATACATGAGAATGACATGTTGAAACTTGAGTTGATTCAGTCCTAGAATAATGTATAGAAACTTGAGAGATAGATCATAACCATGAGAGATAATTTGACCACTGCAAATGAGTACAAAGACAAGTTCAAAGCCATCTCTACAAGACTTGATGAACTACTGAAGAGCCAGAGAGATGTTGATGATAAGAGAGGTCTTGGATATGAAGTAGGAGAAAGCTCTGGTACTTCATAACAAAATCAATCATACGGTCAGAAGCAGAATCATGTCAATGGTACATGCTTTGTTTGCAATAAATATGGTATAGGAAGTTTGTGTAGAAATAGGAATAATCAGAACAATTCATCATTCACCGGACTTGTAAATGTCAGATGTCATGCATGTAGTAGATTTGGACATATGGCTAACGAATGCAGATCAAAAGGAAATCAAGGAAATTAGGGGTACATAAAAGAAATTCAAAAGAACAATATTGTCTGTTATGCATGCAACAAGAGTGGACATATTGCTAAGTATTGTAAGATTAAGAATCCACTGGTAGCTTATGGAAATTCAAACGAGAAGGGAAAGGCAAAGGTTGAAGATATCAAAAAGCAACATGAGAGAAGATGGATTAGGAAATCAGATACTCCACCGACAAATCAACTGGTAGAGCCATCAGGTCTTGCACCAAAAGCAGGAACTTCATCCGGTAACTAAGGCACTCCTCCCTAGGGGGATTAGGTCTATAATCAGGGAATTCTGATTATGGATGGATACTCAAATGATTTCAAGTTTTTATTAGAACCTATATGTAAATTATGTGATCCGGTCAGATTCTCCAGTAGCATTTATGACAATGAAAATTAGGGTTACTGGCGATAAAAAAGAAAAACTTAAGTCATTTCTTCACACAACGATCAAGCATTCTAGAGCATTTCAAGAGTCCAAAGGTGATTTATACGAGCATCTACATTCGAGAAGCACTTCATCATCTGGCAAGATCTTAAGGTATTTACCATTTGCAAAAACCTAGATATTTATCATGGCTTCATCATTGAATGTTGATACTCGTTTGGCGGTGGAAATCAAGGGCCGTCCTCGTCTGAAATTTAAGAAACATCCTTTCAAATCTATTTTGGATTATCCATTGGGAGCTTTTTTGAGTGTTTTCCATGGTGTTCTTCAAACTGAAGACATTAGGGCATATATCCAAAGTGACATTGAGGAAATTGGGAGCTACAAAATGTCCAGTGTTTTCACTAAATATCTGATCACTGACAATCAACTGAAGCCAGAATATGCACATTTGTAAAGGAAGGGTTTTATCTAGTTCATGGGTTTTCTGACTTTCAACGAAGATGAATGGGTCAAGTATATTCTTAACCGTATTCATGGTGAATTAATATGGTTGGACCGGCCATACAAATTAATGAGGAAGTCATCAAGAACATCACATGCCTTCATAAGGTAACAAGTTTTCTAGAGCCTAGGACAAAACTTTATAACATAGAACTCTGCAAACTCAATGGTGCCACCTCTGATGGTAGATCAATGAGAGTAGATGACATTAGAGATAATGATGTGAAATTTACAGAAATGGTAATCGATTACAAAGTTTATCAATCAAACCACCTGAACTCTATCTCTAGGAACAACATTCTTATTGCACATCAAATGGTGAAGTAAGATGCACATTATGACCTGTGTAGTGTGATGCTAAAGGAATTAATGACTAATCTTTGGGAGATAAAGCAAGATAATAAAAACACATTCTGGTATGGATCTTTTGTCATATGCTTGGCATTTTAATTTTTGAATATGATTCCTAGTTATGGTAAAATACAATGAGCTTTTGATAGACCGGTAGCCACCCAAATAGCTCTGATATTAGATAGTCAAGGTGATAAATAGTAGAAGGCCAATCTATGGGCATTTTTCAAAACTTTCCAGGAAGAAATGAAGAACATGGCTAGAATTCCTAAAGAAATTGTAGAAAAATATAAAGACACTATTTGTTTTATGGTTAATAAAGATGAATGCATGATGGAGGTAGACCAGACTAGAACGACCTGGATCATCCCTATGGGTTATGAAGTGGATGAGGCCACACTAGATGCTTATGCACAACACTTATTGAAATCTCCATTTGATGAAAAAGCAGAAAAATTTGGTACAACTCAGGAGATGGGTCTTAAAGTTCACTAGGAACAAGTTGCACCCACCATAAGAAAGAAGATGACAAGGGTTGCAGCTGAGACATTAATCAGTGAGGGTCACGACAGGGCTAAAATTGAACAAAAAGTTAAAATCCTTGAAGCCTAGAGAAAGGAAGAGATGAACCAAAAGAGGAAGGAGGAGAGAGAAGCGAAGAAGGTATCTTAGGCCACTCCTAATGTGGTCCTGGTTACAATAGAGTCATCAAAACAAGTGGAAGCACCATTTAGTGAGCCTGCTTGCCCCAAGCCGAAGGAATCAGTGAAGAGGAAGCAGAAAGTGGATACATAATAAATGACTGTATCTTCAGAGGAGACTAAATCTAATGAAGAGATTAAAAAAGCTCTAAAGAATAAAGGTGTTTTTGTAAGGGTTGTGAGGGAAAAGAAAGTGTTGGCATTACTAATATTGACAAGACTGATTAATCCAGTGAATCGGTATATTAGCTGAGATTTGTCATTGATGACAAACACTGATCGTTGGAGAGGTGTATCTCAGTAGAAAAGGTGATGGCTTGCAAACAACATGGAAGCAGTATCAAAGATAGATGATCAAGGTTTAGTCGATTCAAGGGAACACAGACTAAGCTAACCAGTCTGTCATTCAAGAAGATTGGTGTTAAGGTCAAATCTTCAAGTTGGATATTCTGATGATGATGTAGTCACAGAAGGTGACTTAGGCAAGAAGGTTTGAGGTCCTATGAAAACCAAAACCTCATGGGCAAACAGGAAAAGAGGGTTGATGGAAGTACTGCAAACCAGTAGCAAAGGATGAACCGATAGTGAAGAGCACAGTGGTATACCAATAGGCCGGTGAAGCAGAAGGAAGATAGGTGGTCACCGTAAATATAGGAGCAGTGATTGGTTACAAAGTTGCGATGGCAAAAGGTGAGTTGGTTAGTTTGTGATAATGCCAAGCTACAGGTTGGTGAAGTCAACCTCAGTCATCATGTAGTTAAGCCATGATTTCTTGTGGATTTTCTAGTTCACATTTAAAAGACTGAACTCGACCCAGAAGTCGCTATTTTTGGGGGATGTAGTGGCAGATTTGGATAGTAGTTGGTGGAATTGTTGTAGGGCACACAGACAAAGAGCATGAAGATTTGAATTTAAAATCTATCGAGATCTATGATTGCATTGATTAAGGAAACACTTGAAGGTGACGATAGAGGGAGTATAAAGTGTTTTGAGTTCATACAAAACATTTTGATCAAAAAATTTGTAGAGTGCAAATCCTGTGAGAGGCGATCTAAAGGATAGAGTGTAAAGGCAGAGTAAAGAGTGAGGAAGTGCTAAGTGATTTAGCAGAGCTGAGGGTATGAGAAGAGAACTGACAGAGTGTAGAGACAAGGGTATGAGCATATAACTGGTGTAGTGCAGAGAAAACACAACCAGTGCAAACAGAGTATGAGATTCATTGTGATTTGATCAAGCTATCAGTAGCTATTCCAGCAGATCAACTTCTTGTTGCTTTCTAACCATTGCAACTCAAAATCTCTTAACTAGGTGGACTTTAACAGGTCCCTTTTGTAAACTCCCTTAACTGGGTGACATCGTAATCCTAAGTCCTTTAACAAGGCTACCTCTAATAGGATAAAGGAACTAACAAGCCTTAAAGAAACTACCTTAACCAGGTGGCACCTAACAATGTCTTTGTAATCTTTTAATAAGGATGGCTCGTTATAGGGCATGCTCCAGAAGAGTACAAATTTTGTGAGCATCAACTCACATTGTGGTTTTCTCCCATTTGGGTTTCCACGAGATAATTCTTGGTGTTATTGTGTATCTTTTCATGCATGCATGTTCTCTCACAATAACTATTTGTATTGATGAATATTAAGTTACTGCAAACTTGAGTAAAAGGTTTTTAATTTTATAGAACTGGTAGGTAACTGATTCACCCTTCCCCTCTCAGTCACTAGTAGGGACTAGCAAAAAGAAGAAAAAAAGAGACAACCTGAGAAGGAGCCTCCCCGAAAGCCTCCCAAAATCACAATTGTACATAAGTTGAAGCCTAAGGTAGATGAGCCATCTACACCGAAATCAAAGAGGAGAACCGTGTTAGTCCAAACCAATGCTGAGAGGGGAGGGGTGAATCAGCACTATATCGGTTCTACCAGATTTTAACCTTAATCAAAGTTTTTATTCAAACTTAACACTTATTAGTATAAGCAACATTAATAAGAAACATGCACACAAAATCAATCACATATGACTACCAATATTTATCACATGGAAACCCAAATGGGAGAAAACCATGGTGTGAGTAGAAACTCACAAAATTTGCACTCTTCTAGAGTACGCCTGATGAGGAGCCATCCTTGTTAGGAGATTACAAAGACACTATTAGGTGCCACCCGGTTAAGGGATTTTCTTTAAGGTGTGTTAGAACCTTTACCTTGTTAGCGCTAGCCTTGTTAAAGGACTTAGGATCATTAATTAAGATGTCACCCGATTAAGGGATTTTACAAAGGAACCTGTTAAAGTCCACCCAGTTAATGGATTTTACTATTATAGTTATTAAAAAATAACAGAGAGAATGATCTTCTATAATAGCTACTCTTAGCTTAATCAGATCCAATTGAAGCTCTTTGTTTTGACCACCAGTTACACTTGCTCTACCCTCTACTAGTGCTCTGCATTCTTTCTCTACTCTTCATACTATCTGAGCTCTGCACACTCTCTTCACCACTTTTCTATTCACTTAGTAGTTTTGCACTCTTCTCACCTTATTGGATCGCCTCTCTTCAAAATTTCACTTAGCAATTTTACGATCAAACATTTTGGTTTTCACCAAGTACCTTTATACCACATTTTTCAACACAAACCTACTGATTCCTAAATGAGTTTACACCTTGCACTTGGTATATTTGAAATTAAAATCTTCCTACACTTTCTTTGCATACTCTCCATCATTCATGTCACCAACTCATCCTTATTTTCCACCGCAACTCATAATTTCACCAACCTCTGGGTTGTGTTCTATCTTTTTAATGTGAACTAGAAAATCCAGACAAATCTCACCTTAACTAGTTGTTAATTGTTGTAGACTTCACTAGCAGTTTGTTTGATGATATCTCATCCTGACTAACTCACCTTTGGTCATCGCATCCAACTTACCAGTCACTGCTCTGAGATTCTTGGTGGATATCATCCTTCAACTTGTATCACCGGTTCACTGATGTAACTCTTCACCTTTTACCACCAGTCACTAGTCATCAATCAGAGTGCTCACCTATCTATCCAAAGTGTTCAGGTCAAGCATAAGTCTACTAAACTGCAATCTGAGTCACCTCTTATGACCACATCATCATTTCAACTGCTTGTTTAAGAAACTGGTCTCAACACCTATTAGATACTTGACTAACCGGTCAACTACTTTGTTTATCCTTCAACTGACTAGTCTTTGACCGACACACTGCTTAAGTGTGTCAATAATGCATATTAGGGAAGCACTGGATCCTCCATACTGATTGCAGACATGAGTAAACCATTGAGGTTTACCACACCTCCTTTCCTATGAGTTTGGCCTTATTCACTGGTAAGTGTTAGTCATCAATGACAATATTAACTAATGAACTGGTTGTGCCAACACCATCCGTTATGCCAACAAACCGGTAAGAAGAAATTAAGTGCTCAAGATATTATTGATCAAATCATCAATGATGGTAATTTGGACAATATTTCTACATTATTTGATGATTTTGATGATAAAGACAAGAAGTAGTTAGAGGAAGCAATTGTTTTATATCTTGATTCTTTTAGTAGGACTTTGATTGAGTTAGAGAATTTTTTTCCCAAGGAGTTGTATGATAGGTTAGAGGTCACTAAATTACATGCAAAAACTTTGGACCGGAAAATAAAGGAAGCAAAATTAGTTAATCTTTTTCCATCAATAACTCCATTGTAGATTGCAAATTTAATCAATAAGACAGGTTCAACAGAATTCAATCCTAAACACTAGATTAATAACTTAATGCTAGAAAAATTTGAAGAGATCCAGAAGGAGACTATAGATATATGGTTCAGAATTATTTTGAGTCTTGGTTATGAGTTGAGTTCCAATTTTGTATAGTCATAGAATATCCAATTACATGGGGACAAGGAACCGGAAAAATCAGATGAGTAGAATGTAAATACTGATCCACTAATTAGCACTCCATTGGTTACTACTCAACCAAGTAGTGAGTCCAATTTTGAAAGTGAGGATACTCAAAATCCTTTGGAAAAGAATGTACAAGATGTAGAGGAAGATATTGTAAAGGACAAAGATTTAGAGGATAAGGTTTCAGATGATGCACCAACAATGAGCGAGGCACCAAGTGGCGAAGCCATAGACCCACAAGAGGTAAAGGCTATAGAGGATAATTCACCGACTGACACAGGAAAATAGACAGTGGCAAACTTCCCTTCCATTTTGGCAATTGACACATCATCCTTAGCCAAAGGGAAAATGCCACAATTTTCTGTTAGTTTTGACAAGCCTTATCATAAGATGTCACCCTCAGAGAAAATTTTGGCCACTACAACACTCCAGGCACAAGAAACTCAAGAATTGGCACAAGAAGAGTCTAAGGATAGAGAATTTATACATAACACTTTTGAGGATTTGAACCGGCTTGTACCGCAATTCCAAGATAAGGAGAGCGCAAACTCATCTGGTAAATTGTAAGACTTAATTGAATACATCCCTAAGAAATATGATTCTTTGGTTAATATTGTAATACCCTAAAAATGGTCATCTAAACCATGAGCCCCTAATCTCGACAACATCACCAAGGTCCTAACCAAAGGCAACTAAATCAATCTTGAGCACACAATTAATTCCTAAAATCATCAAATGTCACAGGCAAAATTAATCAACCAATATTAATTAAATATTTATTTAATTAATAGATCATTCCAAGTAAATAATTTTAAACAATTATCTTATTTATTTTAATTAAATATCCTAGCATATTTAATTAAATAAATCAAATTGCCATAAATCTTCAAAAAAGGAAACAAATCAAGAAAGAGGAATTAATTCAATTAAATAAATCAATTGAGCACAAATCTTCAAAAATGGAAATAAATAAAAAAAGGAATTAATTGACAAAAAAGAATTAAAATTTGAGAAAAGAAATCAATTGAAGATAATCTTGAAAAAAATAAATTAAAAATTGATAAATAATCTCAAAAAAAAGCAATTAAAACAATTAAATATTAAAATTCAATGAAATAGATAATAAATCAGTTTTTTCCTAATTTTATCTTAATTTTAGTTCAATTTCTTTTAAATCAGTTTTTTCTTCATTTAATCTTAATTTTAGTTCAATTTCCTTTAAAACTGAGAAAAGCATCCAATCACATCAATTCACCTAGATTGTGCTTCCTCTTGGAAAATCTTGACCACTCATCATCATTTGATCTTAGTCGTTGGTTTCTTTCTGAATTTTCTATAAATTCAGGCTCATCTCTCATTCAAAGAGAGGCTGGAGAATTTATTGTTATTATACTGTTTTTGCTCTAGATTCATTGAGAATATTGCATATTAATTATTTCATATTGATTAAATCATTTAGCTTCATATTGCAAAAAATCATGTTAGATTAATCTTGCATCCATCTAGCTAATATCATGCTCATATAGATTAAATCCTTTGTCTTGGTGTAGTCTAGTCACTAGTATTGCTAATAATCTGAGAGCAATCTTATACTCGCATCTTTTAGAAGGCAATGGGTCGATTTGTTATGGTTTTATTATTCATTGATTATATCTTTCTAACCATGCATGTAATGACTTAATTGAAGTGTTGTGTCTTGCAAATATAGATTCTTAGTCCACTTTTCAAACACACATTTCTGGTGCCCACCATGGGGCTCAAACCCACAACTACAAGATTTCTAATGTTTCTTGAACAAATTTAATGTTTGGTTTTCATAACTAATAAACATGTGTTAAATTTGCAGATAAAAATATTTATTTTTGTTTGTTCTTCTATGACAATCAAAAAAGGGTCTTGATTTCGAGAGCATAACATTTTATTTAACCATTGGATCTCAACCAATTTTTGATATGTTGTTGAAAACCAAGTTTTCTACAGGTTCACGAAATGGATGTGTCTAAATATTTTGGGTTTGAAAGTTGTGATTGACAGAGTGTAGGACTGTCATTTTACTTATTCTTCTGTGACAGTCAAAAATGGTCTCAATTTGGAGGATATAACTTTTTATTGAACTGTTGGATCTAGCCCAAATTTTAATATGTTTTGTAAAACTAAGTTTTTCACATTTCTACTAAAGCGATTTTCCAAATTATTTCTGGTTCAAAAGTTATAAATGACAGAGTTCAGTACCATCAAAAATTGTCATAACTAGGATAGTCATAAAATGGAAATTCTTGTTAGATTAGTTAAATTTACAGTTTACATGATAGAATTTTCTTTTGATGATTTTTTTTTTATGTTATTTTGGCAACTAATTTTGGGCTTTTAATGTTTGCAGGACACTTGTCAAAGAATCTATCAATCAAACATACGCTTGCCAAAGAATCAAGAAGAAAATGACTACTGACATATTGGTTTTGCAGGTTGCCTAAGGAGAATCGACTAAACATTGTGTATTCATTTAGTATTTTCTTAGGCACTTAAATTGCTATCTGGTTAAAGAACAAATATGTCTTTCATGTTTTTTAGAAAAATCTAAGAGGTAGGAGAGTATGCTCTTGTCTTTTATAGACAATTAGAAATCTAGACCCTCAAAGCTTTTTTCTAAGTTTTGAGATTTGTGTACCTTTAGCGGGCCTGTCACAGTGGGAAAAAGTAATCACCCTATGAGAATGACCCAAGTGAGTATAGCTAGACCTAAGCATTCCAACTCACTATAATAAATAGGCCTCTAGTGATTAAAGTCTCAAAGGATGGGATTATTTGAGTTTTCTCTTTGAGATCTCTCATATCGAGCATTTTGTAGGGCCTCGTGGTCTGAATCATGTTTACGTGACTACATCTTGTTTCAGTACCTTGTTGGGCTATAGGCCTCAATCATGCTTGCATGACTTCAAGGGGTAATTTCAAATAGAATTCCTGACTAAGAACTATAAAATAGAAGCTACCCGATTCACCTCTGAAAGGTTGATAATCTTTGTGCAAGAGAGATAGTAACTCTCCCAAGACACTTGCCATATCGTGCCCCCATTAGCATTTGGAGTTGGCTAATACAGCATTGAGAATCCATTACGTGAGACTCAATTGTCATATTCTGATTAGCTATTGGGTGTGTACCTAATTCAGCAAGCAAAGGTTTTCTTCTCTAAGCCAACTTCCATAGGGTTAGTGTGTTGTGATTGAATTATTATATATCTTGCGTGTTTTCTATGTTTTCATCCCTAAAACTAAAACTAAAATACTAAAACTAGAGAAAACAAATGAAACAATATCAAATAATTCAGTGATAAACTCTATCCATGTCCAAACTAGTCTTTGTCAGTCATCGAAACATCAATCCTTATCAAAAAATGGTAGTCGTCAATCATTGAAACTTTGTTTGTTAGAATCTTGTCTTTGTCCAATCCTCTGTCATACGAATTCCTGATCTTGTCATTCAAAATAGTCAAAATTGTCTAAAATAGTCTACAACGAGCCTAAAACTGGTTATCATCCTCGTGAGCATAAACAACCTTGATAGTGTACCTTTTCCATTGCGTTGCACGATTTTGTCAATCATCTTTAAGCTAGTTCAAACAAACATCTTATCAAATCTAAGTTAACTTAGATAACGTCTTACATAGGATAGATCATTCCTGAAACCAGACTAGATCTTAGTTACTTTTCTTAATCACTACGTTAAACAAACTACTAGCTACAATTTGATCTTGACTTCTGCAACACATCTCGCTCTCGGTCCTATTAGTTAAAAATTCTTGTTCAAACCAAAAGCTCTTCTAATTTTTTTGACAAAAGTAAAAATCTTATGGATAGCTTAGCTCCAATTCCCATGGCTGCCTATGCTCAAATGCTTCAAGATATAAAGAAATAAATATATGACATGGAAATCCAACAAAATAAATCAATGACTCCATTTGAAAAACAAATGTATGATATCAAGTGTGAGAAACTTCAAGGAATGCTAAAATAATTATATGATTTGACAATTAGATACCAACAAATAATTGACAATCAAAAGCCAAATCTCAAACAAGATCACAAAACACCTTCACCAAAACAAAAAGACATCTATTCCCTAGATAGACAATTCACACCTTTGGGGCAATCTATTGAGTCAGCTTTGGAAGAGCTTATTAAGAACAATCTTATCACATTGCCTAAAAAGACCACATGGGGATGTGTAGTTTTGAGTAGTTATTGTGTATATCATAGGCATAACAAACATAAGACTTCAATGTGTATGGAATTAAAACATAAAATTCAAGATCTCCTTGATGTTGGTGTCATTAAAATTGAAGATCCTAATGACTCACCTAAAGAAAAAGAAGGAACTACTTCTAAGCATAATTAAAATCATGAACCTATGTCTAGCAAGGCTCCATATGTAGCCTCCATCCCTTCCATGATGCCTTCATCGCCTAAAAATTCTCAGCAACAATCTATACCATCTCCTTCAAACAATGAAACTTATCATGTTGATCTTCAAGGGCTATCTCCTATGGTAATCCAAGTCAATGGAAATATTGATGCAAGTTCCTCTAAAGATTTAAAAATCCTAGATCCTATGCCATCATGCACTTCAATTCCAAACATACCCACTCTAGAGAGTCCCACTCAAAATTCTTCCCCATCATACCAAAATATGGAGAGCTTCCAAGAATCCCCCATGCCTATGCAAAGTCCTACCCCTTCCTTAGAAGTGACTCCATGTCAAGAGGAAAATTTGGAAAATGAAAAAATAAGTCCTACCATAAATCAAGATCAAGACACCAAAACTCCTCAATCCCATCTAATGATTGAAAAAGATCCTATTTCCCTAGAATCCCATGATAATCCCCTTATACCTTTCCATTTCTTCCAAGATGACCCACTTCCATCTCAAGAACAAAGCATCCTTCCAAATCTCATTCCTAATCCACTTCCTAAGCAAGATCATGATGCCTCTTCCACCTTTTCAAATGATCCTATTCAAAATAAAGAGTCAAACACCCTTCCTACTCTATCTAATGGTCCTCTTCCATGTCAAGATCAAAGTATCCCTTCATCTCCTTGTCATAATTTTCCATGTTCAGCTCAAGGATCCATCATGCCTATACAGCCCTCTCACGATCCTATTATTCCTTGCAAGACACCTCCACCTCAAAATGAACTTGCCTCTAGCATCAAAAGTAAGAAGAAACCCTTTGTTAAAAAGATCTTTCAAAGCATGCATTATCAAAGAAAAGGGTTAGAAATTCATGAACGAGGTATATTAGAACCCCCTGCTATTAAAGAAAATGTTAAAGGTCATGGCCTCAGGGAAATTTCTCAAGATGTTGGTATCTCTCATAAATCCTACATTTCTCCATCATCACTTCCATCCATTCTAGGTCCCTATATCCCTCCATCCCTTATATAGGATCAACAAAGGTGACATCTTTGAGTACCTTCCATCCATCTAAAAGACCTCCATATCATTCCTATCTATCCATGCATCTCCCTCCAAGCAATTTGGATGCCAAGCATAAAAGTCATAAGTCAAGCAATCCACATGCATTCAAGGATCAACATGTCCCATCTAATCAACATGTCAAAACAAAGCAAAATATGATCCAAAAAGGAAAAGAAAAATACAAAACGCCACAAAGGCAAACAAAGAAAGAAGAAACATCAAAAGTTATATGGGTTCCTAAGGTACTTGTACAAGCAATGCGCTCTAAGGAACTACAAAAGCATGAAAAATCAAAAACCATGTGGATCCCTACGTGGCTGCTTGAAGCACAATAGTCTAAAGAAAAATCAAAATTGGCATCCAAAATTATTGTTCCTCCATCCAAACCTTCCGAGTCTATTCCTCCATCACCTCCTTCATCCATTTTGGGTTCTTATGCCCCAAAATCTGTAACCTTCTTCTATCCAAATCTCAAAATATGAGATTCACTTCTCTTCCATATGTCCACCATCCCTCAAGGTGTGTGCCAATGTTGATCTTTCCAACATTTCCATCTAGCCATACAAAATTCTTCCAACATCCCATCCATTATCCAACACCTCTTTTTCACCCTTCCATCCCTCTTATCCAATCCTTTGCCATAAATCCTTGGCCTAGTTTCATTTCATTATCCTACCAACATCTTTGAGCATACCTTCATAGCCATGGTCTATTACAAATCATATTATAAGGGTACCATCCAAAGCAGTGAGATGTTGGGGTCCTTCTTCTATCCCCTATCATGCCTCTATTATCTTCCAAAAAAGAAAAAAAAATGATGAAAAAAAAAATCAGAAAAAAAAGTAAAGAGAAATAAATTCGTCCTTGTGTGAAAACCACTTCTTGTGGCACCTTGGGAAAGTACCATGATGAAAACCTAGTAAATAGGCATCATGCGTAATCCATTATCCTTTTGCACTTTACACTGGGGGCAAGTTCCATCCATGTACATCTATCTATTTTCCTTCTTCCTCCATTATCCTTCATCCTCCATTATCCCTCATTCGCTCTATCTACATTCATATCCCTTTTCCACCTTTGATCTTGACAAGGTTAAGGATCTTTATAGGTTTTGTGTGTCCTATCTATTACACTTGATCGAGACCCTTTAGCTCCTATCCATTGCTCGCTTACATCCTTCATTACCACCTTTGATCTTGATTATCCTATTTGTCCCTTATCCAAAACTATCCCTTGATCTTGATCAAAACTATGGACAAAATACAAAAACATGTTTTCCACAAACCTCTTGTCATGGCCACTTCTTTGAACCATATGGCTTCATTACACTATATCCTTGCTTTGTTGCGCTAAAATCCTTTCTTTGCATCATTAAAATCCTTGGTTTAAATTGCTATATCTGGACCCTGTGCTTGGATTAACGTTGTGAGATAGTCCTTGAGAGTGTCCACCATCATTCGCTTATCCATTCATGTACTCAAAATCCCTTTTGCCTTTCTAGACACTAGGGGAAAACATTAAAAAATCCTAAAAATTAGAAAATGTCCTAAAGAAATCCTAAAAATTAGAAAATGTCCTGAAGAAATCCTAAAAATTAGAAAAAGTCCTGAAAAAATCCTAAAAAATCAGAAAAAGTCCTTAAAAAAATCATAAAAATAAAAAAAAGTCCTGAAGAAATTCAAAAAAAAAAGAAAAAAAAAGAAAAACAGAAGGAAAAAAAAAAGGAAAATGAGAGAAAATGTCATGGTGAAAACCTAGTAAACAGGCGCCTCTTGTACTCAAGCGCTCCATCTATCAATGCAACATTGACATTCCCGCTTTCATGCATCTTTGCTTTCGTTTGTACATATTTCAGTCACTTTTGTGACATCCTAGTTCGTTGGAACTCTCATGGCTTGAAACTGATCAATGTCCTAGTCTTAGGTAATCGACAAGAGCACACTACATGTCTTAAGCAGTGTCAACCAAGTCAACCTTATGTCAGTGAAACCTGGTCGTACACTCTAAGTCAGTTACCTATCTCCTGACTATTGAAGAGTTTTATCACTGAGTTAACAAGCAAAACAACAAAACTGAAAAACAATCACTAAACAGTTTGAGCTATGCATGAAAATTTTCTTTATGTGTTGTCTTTTATATTGGTTTTTGATTATTATCCCTCTAAGTAACTCGAGGAAGTTTATCTTGACTAAGAGGAGCAAGGATTGGGGGCATAATATTTTCTTTGTTTTCTGCTTGTAGGAATGATCCCAATGATCTGGAAACATCTAAATTAGCTAGGTGTCTGTGATAAGAGCCTTCACATCAAGGTGGAATCACCTCACATACCTCAACTCCGCTTATTTTAATGCTATAGGGAGGTTCCCATCATTCCTTTGTTCATTTTGAGGGAATTTCTTCATTGTGCAATTCGCGTCCATGCGTAATCTGTCCAAGGATATGAATGAGAAAAAAGGGTCATTGTGGACAAGATAATTAATATAGCACATGAAAAGAAATGAACTCTATTCTGCCTACTATAATTGTAAAATGCTCAATGATGATAATTAATCTTTTCAAAATCCAATGACTAGGTTTAGGATTGCATTTCATTTTGCATCTCATCTTGCGTTTCACTCTGCATTTTGTGAATTTGGAGTGATTTCGGTATAGTAACAATGCTTCCTCTTTGTCTGCTGAATGAGAGTTGGAGTGTCATCATTTCTTCACTAAGTGGTCTCTTTTCATCATTTCTCTAATCGAGTACTTGTGTTTTGAGATGTTTAGCTACACACATAAGCATATTATATAGATTCATACATTCACTATCATTCATTTGCATTCATCTTATTGCATAGAAAAACAAAAAAAAATTGCATTACTCATTCTCATTACTCATTCACATTCATTTATTTGCATATGAAAAGAAATAAAAATAAAAACTCATATTCCATTTGCATTCATACATTCATGCTGAAAAGAAATGCAAACATATAGAATAAAGCATATAGAACATCTCATAATCAATCAACACAAGTACGATGAAATCAAATCAAGAGCTTGTAAATCGGCTGTCCTGAGTCCATTTTCGGGATTGAAATCAAAATCTGACATCAACTCTCATCAAAATTTCACAAAAATTTGGACCACTTAGCACTCTTTTCATCAAATGCTCTTTCTTTAACTTTGCGCTCAATTTCTCGCAAATCAATGATGAATCTCAATTTAATTTCTACAAATCAACTTTGCACTCAATTTCAATGCAAAATTTTCAAAAATTCCTCTAAATCAATTTGTGCTCAAACAACTTATCATCGCTAAAAAATTGCCTATCATCATGTACCCTCGCTATCTTTCGATTTCGCTCCTGAGGGGGCATACTCGTGACCTTATGATCTCACATCTTCAAATGTCAAGGAAAATTTTCAAATCTTCATCGAAAGTCGAGCAAAAATCTTTTTCAACTAAAGAAAAGAAATCAAATCAATCTCTAGGGGCATATCAATTTCATCGCTTTTCATCAAGTTGATTATTCGTTTAAACTCAATCAAGGGTTTAAAGAGTATCTTCAATCATGCTAAATCTAAACAGGTGTTACATTTTATTTGTTTCTTGATCAAGCTGAACAGTTTATCTTCATCGTATCTTGATCAATCAAGTTCAAGATCATTTTTTATCATCACTCACTGTATCTAAATTCAACCAAGTTCTAGATGAGTAAGATCTGCTTCTTGATGAATCAAGTTCAAGTTCAGTATCTTTTGTTTTCTATCATTCCCAAGTTCAATCAAGTTCTGGAACGGTATCATTTTAATAAGACTTTATTCAGCTTTGTTGCTTTGAATCAAACTAAACACCACACTTTTTTATGTAGTTCATGATCAATCAAGTTCAGAACTGACATCTCCTAGACATCAACTATTCTTTGAACCAACGCACTACTCACACATTAATTCAAAGAAGGGCAAATGTAATACCCTAAAAATGGTCATCTAAACCATGAGCCCCTAATCTCGATAACATCACCAAGGTCCTAACCAAAGGCAACTAAATCAATCTTGAGCACACAATTAATTCCTAAAATCATCAAATGTCACAGGCAAAATTAATCAACCAATATTAATTAAATATTTATTTAATTAATAGATCATTCCAAGTAAATCATTTTAAACAATTATCTTACTTATTTTAATTAAATATCCTAGCATATTTAATTAAATAAATCAAATTGCCATAAATCTTCAAAAAGGAAACAAATCAAGAAAGAGGAATTAATTCAATTAAATAAATCAATTGAGCACAAATCTTCAAAAATGGAAATAAATCAAAAAAGGAATTAATTGACAAAAAAGAATTAAAATTTGAGAAAAGAAATCAATTGAAGATAATCTTGAAAAAAACAAATTAAAAATTGATAAATAATCTCAAAAAAAAGCAATTAAAACAATTAAATATTAAAATTGAATGAAATAGATAATAAATTAGTTTTTTCCTAATTTTATCTTAATTTTAGTTCAATTTCTTTTAAATCAGTTTTTTCTTCATTTAATCTTAATTTTAGTTCAATTTCCTTTAAAACTGAGAAAAGCATCCAATCACATCAATACACCTAGATTGTGCTTCCTCTTGGAAAATCTTGACTGCTCATCATCATTTGATCTTAGTCATTGGTTTCTTTCTGAATTTTCTATAAATTTAGGCTCATCCCTCATTCAAAGAGAGGCTGGAGAATATATTGTTATTATATTGTTTTTGCTCTAGATTCATTGAGAATATTGCATATTAATTATTTCATATTGATTAAATCATTTAGCTTCATATTGCAAAAAATCATGTTAGATTAATCTTGCATCCATCTAGCTAATATCATGCTCATATAGATTAAATCCTTCGTCTTGGTGTAGTCTAGTCACTAGTATTGCTAATAATCTGAGAGCAATCTTATACTAGCATCTTTTAGAAGGCAATGGGTCGATTTGTTATGGTTTTATTATTCATTGATTATATCTTTATAACCATGCATGTAATGACTTAATTGAAGTGTTGTGTCTTGCAGATATAGATTCCTAGTCCACTTTTTACACACACAAATATTTTTGTAACTGAGGCTAAAGACAAATTTGTTGAGGCCCGAAAGTAGATATTTTTGGTGATGATTGCATCAGAGAAGGCAAAACTTCAAACTTGCTTACAATCTATTGATGATGCATTAGCAGAAGGAGGAAAGGTATATAGGATGTCTATATTTTTCTAAGATTATAGCCTCTATAGACAAGCAAATTTTGGATTGTAAAGATAACTTGCTCCAAATTTCAAACTCCTACAATCCGATAGCAAATTTAACATGTTCTTTAGAAGGTCCAATTTTGGCGGTTATGGATCATTTTGATATTAGATAAGGAAAGGGACAACACAATAAGGTGAGCTATAGAGCTCTAGAATCTCATTGGTCCCTAGCTAGATAACCTGCTATTTCACATGTTTATTTTTCTTCATTGAGGCCGACATGGTGAAAAGATTAAGGGTATTTAAGGGAAATCATTTTAGCGATGGATTTCATGTGAGGGGTTATGTGATTTTGGATGCGAATCAGTCAAAGATTGATGGTATGCGATTTGGTCAGTGAGTGGAAGATTTTGTTTGCATTTTCATGTGCACAATCCCAACTGGTAGCAAAATAGAGCAAAATAGAGTATCAGTAAACCGGTTCGGAGGAGGTTGATAGAGCTTAAACTACAACTTATCGAGCATTGTCAGATCCATTCTATAAGTTCATTTCTATTTGTAATCATTGCGTAATGTTGTATAAGTCAGTGAGACTTCTGTTGAGCAATGAGCTCTAGGCGGTGAGCCTAATTGCATGTGCAATCCCCTCTATGTAGTATTTGTATACCTTGATCAAGTATATAGATATTGTGGGTATCAGTCCCACCATGGTTTTTCCCTTTACAGGGTTTTCCACGTATAAATATTGGTGTTATCGTATTGCTTCTTTATGTGTTGTTTGGTTTATGCACTTTAATTTTATTTTCAGTTAATCGGTTCATAAGCAATAAGTTCATAAATTCATTTACTAGTAGAACACTGATTCACGCCCCCCTCTTAGTGTTCTTGGATTCCAACACCTTAATTCTAGCATTCTTCCACTTGACATCATAAACACAAACTAGGGAAAACCATCCCTTATCCATCCATGTACCATATGAATCTTGACCATTCTCTCATGCTCCAACAAGACACCTATAATAGCAACCAAGGTAACCACCATCAAATAAAAAATACTCCTCACTTCCTCCAACATGCCACCTATGGAAGAAAAGGAGCATGCCAAGGTGAAGCATACCAACTATCATTGAGTCCTACACCAATCTATACATGGACAAAAGCATGAGATTCAAATGATAACAAAAGATCTAAGTAGTTGTTTGACTCATGACAACTAGAATAGAAACCACAACAAATTTCAATAGATCCAAGCTAACCATACCTCAAACCAGGGTATACAACCATAAATAAGAATTCATAGCATCAACATATCAACTAAAAAATGCAATCAAGTCTCTGTATATCAATCCTTCTACCTTAATCCAACATACCAATGCACAAATGACCAAAGACAAGGCCAACTAACAAATTTTATAATAACACTAAAAAATCTTGTGGATATAGATAGTCCACATCTGGGTCATCCCACTACAATGAATAGGTTGTACACACCTATAACCTACATAACTCATAGATCCTAATCCAATGAAAATGAGAAAACTCATCATCACATCAGTAATCTGATGGAATACTTGTTTCACTAAGAGGGGGGGTGAATCAGCGATAAGTTGTATTAACTTTCAATTTTTGAAGGTAAAATATAGTTGAACGTCCTTTAATCAAAAGCTTACTTTAAAAGATCCAAAGAGTAGTATTCTATTGCTATCAAGACAAAACTGTAACTGATCATTAAAAGAAATCACAAGGACAATGTGATCAATGGGATAGCAATGCAATTTTTAGAAGTGGAAAACCCTTAAAGGGTGAAAACCCACTTATGACTTATTCACTATAAAGAGGAATCTCACTGATTACAAAATGCCTCACTAACATCACAAAAGATGAAGTCTCGCTGACTTACAAAGAACATCTTGAATTTCCAAAACAATTTATATACAGAGATAGACCTCTATTTTATATACAAAGTAAATTTTTCTTTCACTAAGAATTAAAATCTTCACTTCAACATCAATTTAGGAACAGGTATCACTACTTGATCATACAACTAAACAAAAATTCATGAGTCTTGTACAGAGACTTTTGATAGACACTTTCAAAGATGTATACTGATCTCTTTACACATTTCATAGAATGCCCAATAAAACATTATACTCTTGACCAACCAAAAAATCAAAAAACCTTTACTCCTTTATCATGCCACTGCATTGATCTTGACACCAAACATTTTCTCATTACAATACTACTCTCATCAGTTATCAAGTTGAGTAATTGTCTTCGAACTATTCTACCCAAACTCAAGGACCACTATCAAAATTTAGATCACTTCTTTGTCTACGTCCCAACACTTTTCTGAAGAGGTATATACATGAACATAATTTCTTCCTCATGAGATGCAAAGTCAATTAGTAAAAAAAAAGGTATAGATATATAAAACCCTTATAAAGGGTTTAATAGAGGTTTTAAGTTAAAGCAAAATGTGTCGACAAGAGATCTCAACCAAACAGGTAAACCAGCCACCTATAATATGAAAACTTAGCATTAAGATGAATGTTCTCTTAAAAAAAACCCAACTCATTTGAGAAGGCCATACATCACCTTCATATGCAAGACTTTTGATCTAAGAAAGGATCATTCATATATTTACCATCACTTTGAGTTGGAAGAACATATATTATTGGTCAACTTCAACTGATATACATGCACCATCACATCCAACTAAAACACTTGATCACAGTAACAGGTCAAAAGAACATAGACCATAAGTATGGAGACAATAAATAGAGTAAAAATTTGTCTCCATATTTCTTTCCACATAGCTATTATCACTCTCCCTAAATCAATGTCATAATATAGCATCTCTATATAGTAAAACAGAGCACCAACTGAACTCATGTGCATACATAAGAAACATACAAATTGAAATTGCAACTCCAAAATCTCCATAACTTATCACAATGAATCAACATGTTTTTGACATCAAAATGCCAACATGCCAACAATCTCCCCCTAGAATTGATGGCAAAGACCACTTGTCTTCTCCCCTTGGAATTGATGAAAAAAAACACTTGTCTTCTCCCCCGATTTTGGAAGCAATGACAAGGATGAAGAACAAAAACCAAAGGAACCAATTAGAAGAAGTCTCTGCAAAAGAAGTGGAGTCCACAGGCCAAATCCATCACAATTTCTTGATGAGAGAAAGAGTTCTGATAAAAAAACACTAGATGATACAAACTGTCAAATATTCTTGTCCTCACACTTATCATAAAATGTGCCTGAAGAAGGCAAAGAGGAATACAACCTGTAGTGCCTTCTGGTTGTGGATTGGAAGAGTCCCCACTACTTTCAATGTCACAGCCAAAATAAGAAGACAAAGGTTTAGATAGAGGAAGCACATTTACCTGATGAAAATAGACAAAGACAACAGGCCACATATTGGCTGCAACATATTTTTCACCAACCTTATAAACAAGATCAATAGAGCCAACCGATTGAACAATGGGATCAAAGAAGGCCTTATAGATTTCACCATCATGACAATTCTCACGGGTTTTGAAACTAGCATCCAAGACAAAGTCAAGGGATTTCATCATAAAGTCATTAGTTCTATGGAAAAGATGTTTGCATTGAACCTCTTTGGACTCAGGCATACATGCACAAACCGAGGCAAAAGACATAGTGATCTGACTTTACTCACAATGAATCACAAATCACCAGCAACCCTTATACAACCAATAACAAATTGAAAAGCCCTTAAATAGGAAAATGTAAGTCCAGAAGGATGCACCAATGACTAAAAATAGCTGCAAATCCAAAAAAAAATTGAGCACATTCAGTATGATCTAGCAATATCCATAAACCATTTGTAGAACTTACAAATATGAGATGATAGAATAGAGCAAGTATATCCTCTCACAATCTCCAAAACACAACAAACCAACTTCGAACATCAAAGACCAACCAACGTGGAAAGTAGAGAATGTCTAAATGTCAATCAAGAAACCAAACAATGATAGAGGTACTAATTTAGAGAGAATGTAGAGTTTACTATAAGGATTGAAAGTCACGAAACTTACTACCAAGTATAATCATTCATGTCTTCGTGAGCCAAGTTGGATAAGTGTGTATTCTCTCAAGATATGCCAAATATATCTGAAATAAAACAAAAAATTAATCAAAAATAACAACATGCATATGCATCTTATCTTTCAGGATAGAGAAGGCACATAATCCCCCTAAAAGAGAGATTTGTCAAATATTAAGATAAGCTTGAAAATGAGACAAGACCTAATCTTTGTCTCAAACTCTCACAAATTTCTTTTGATAGAGGTTTGGTAAATATTTTCACCACTTGATCCTCAATACTGACATAATTTAAACATACCTCATCTTCCTACACTTTTTCTCTGAGAAAGTGATATCTTATGTCAATGTGTTTTGTTCGAGCATGCTTTACTAGATTTTTGGAAATACTTATGACACTTGTGTTGTCACAGAGAATAGAGATGATTTTTAATACTTCTACTTTCATGTCATATAATGTTTGTGCCATCATAGGACTTGAGTACAACAAGAGGCAATGGCTATGTACTGTGCTTCTACTATTGACAATGAGGCTGAATCTTGTTTTTTTCTATGCCAGGCTACAAGCTTTGAACCCAAGAAGAAAGCTAGTCCACTAGTTCTTTTTCTATCATCCAAACAACCTACCCAATTAGCATTTATAAATGCAGATAAAATTAAAAGTTTCATCTCTAGGATACCATAAACCATAGTCAAAGGTTCCTTTAATGTATTTGAAGATCCTTTTAACAACAATGATATGTTACTCTCTTGGTGAAGCCTAAAAACATGCAACTAGGCATATTGCATGCATTATGTTAGGTCTTGATGTTGTAAGATATAAGATAGTCCTTATCATAGACCTATACTTAGTTTTAATATCAACACAAAGAGAATCATCTTCTTTACTCAATTTACAACCTGTTATCATAGGAGTACTGATCGAACTGCATTCATGCACATGAAACCTTTTTAGCATATTTTTTGCATACTTGATCTGAGAAATAAAAATACATTTAGGAAGTTGTGTAACCTGCAATCCAAGAAAGAAGGAGAGTTCTCCTAGCATAAACAGTACACATATCATCATTTGTACAACCAAAAATGATGTCATCTACATAGACCTCTAAAATAAGCACATCATCACCTTCAATCTTGATGTAAATATTACTATCAACTCCTCCCATAGTGAACCCATTTTTCAAAATATAGTTGTTCAATCTAGCATACCACACTCTAGGGGCTTGTTTTAAGTCATATAATGCTTTCTTTAGCCTGTAAACAAGGTCAATTTTATCCAAACACTAAAACCCTTCAAGTTGCCCCATATATACTTATTGTTCAAGATATCCATTTAGAAAGGCAACTTTAAAATCCATTTGATAGATTTTGAAGTTTTTATACACAAAGAATGCTAAAAGGATCCTTATTTCTTCTAGTCTAGCTACTAGAGCAAAAATCTCACCAAATTCTATTCCATAAATTTGTGAGTAGCCCTTGCAGACTATCCTAGCTTTATTTATTGCCACCTTCCCATTTTCATCAAGCATATTTCTAAAGACCCATTTTTCTCCTATAACATTCTTGTTTCCAGATCTAGGGAATAACTCCCATGTTTTATTTATTTTTATTTGACTTATTTCTTCCTCCATGGCTTTAACCCAATACACATCTTTACTTGCCTCATTATAAGTTTTAGGTTCTAATTCTGAAAGTAAGCAAAGATTGATTTGTTCACCTGACAAGGTTGCTCTTCTTCTGGTCAAGACACCTACATCCTTATCTCCAATGATTTGCTCTTGTGGATGATGTTTTAAGAGTGTCTTGAGTACTATTTTAGAAGGTGTTTTTGGTGCTACTTTTGGAAGTTTATTTTTTTCTCCTTCTTCCTTTGATTCCATCTCTACTTCTAATTTAGATTCTACTTCTATATTCTCCAAATTATTTATGTCAGTCTGCAACTTCTCATGAACTTTGGCATTAGCACTTTCTACAATTATTTTCAAATCTTTATTAAAACATCAATATTCTTTACTATGAGAAGAATAGCCAAGAAATATGCCTTCATTACACCTTTACTCAAAAGTACCCAAATTTGCATCATCTTTCTTTATTTAACATTTGCTATCGAAAATTCTAAAATAGTTTACAAAGGCAAGTTTACCATACCATAGTTCATAGGGTGTATAGTTTTCTTTTACCCTTAGTTGCACTCTATTTAGAATGTATAGAGCTATATGAATAGATTCCTTCCAATATGTGTCAGCTATCTTTGACCCATCAAGCATTGTCCTAGCCATTTCCTTAACAGTCTTTTTTTTCCTTTCTGCCACCCTATTTTGTTGAGGTGTCCTTGAAACAACATATTGCCTTTTTATACCATGCTACTCACAATACTTTTCAAATTCACTTGAAGTGTATTCTCCTCCTTGATCTAACCTTAGGTGTTTGATCTTCAACTCTTATTCTTTTTCCACCATCTTCCTGAATACTGTGAACCTATGAAAATCCTCACATTTATGTTTAAGAAAGGTTACCCATGTCATTCTAATATAATCATGTATTAAAAGCATAAAATATCTTTCCCCATTTATAGATCTTGTCCTTGTACGATCACACAAGTTAGTATGCACAAGTTATAAAGTCTTAGTAGTCACATGTTCTTTTGTTTTGTAACTAACCCTAGTTTTCTTACCCTTCTGGCACTCTTTGCAAATTATATTTTTCAGGTTTATTTAAAGGAGGCATTTCTCTAACATTCTAATTTTTGTTAACCTTGACAATATTATCAAAGTTTAGATGTCCTAACCTTTTATGCCATAGCCAACTTTCTTCAATCCAACTCATAAGGTAAATGTGACTATCAAAGACACCATTAGAGACATTTTGTAAATGATAAACATTACCCTTGGTTCTCTTGCCTACTACAATAAATCTCCCTAATTTTGTTTTTACATCATAGTCCTAAGAATTAAAAGAGACTTCATAACCATTCTCACAAATTTGACTAATGCTTAAGAGATTATGTTTCAACCCATCAACATAGTAGACATCCTGGATAGAAGTCCTATCATTTAATAGAAGTCCCAATACCTTTTAAAGGGGTGAAATGAAATGAACCTATTTAGTAAATCCTTAGATTTATTAATAAGTAGATGAAAAGGTAAATTTAATCAAATTGCTTAGTGAATTCAATTAAATTGGGAAGGAGAGATTAATTAAATAATTGCTTATTTAATTAATTATCTTCAGACCATTTTTAGGTGTATCAAATAGAAGTCCCAATACCTTTGATTTGGATAGAAGAATTGTAACCAAACCTGATAAATTTTCTAGCATAATCCTCAAGCTTTGTAAATTTGGCCGTGTCCCCTGTCATGTGGTGAGAGCAGCCACTATCAAGAATCCACATCCCCCTTCTTGGCATGATAAGAAACTTGCACTATCATTGAATTTTCAATGGTTGTAATTTCTTTGGGTCTCCAAACATTTTTGTTGTTGTCTTTCACTTCCAAAACAAATTTTGAACAACCTCTTTTTGAGAATTCAACTCCAATTTTCTTCTTCCAATCGTAAAGAGCAAACTTGCAAAATTTGTTAGTATATCCAAACCTATGAAAATTGAAACATCTCATACTATGATAATCAAAATATGATTTCCTCCTCTATGTAAATTGACAATTAAAATCTTTGTGTCCAAATCTACTATTGCAAAAATAATAACCAAATAAATATGACTTTGATCTCCATGGATATCTTGGTTTCATTAACCATGATGATCTAGATGTGAAATTTTTATCTTTGGATTGTAAATATGATGCAATATTCTTATGTGAGCTTGTAAGATCTGATTTTGAACTGTATTCTTTATTATTTTCTATTTCAACAACCTCTGCATCTTGAAATTTAGATCTGAATATATCATACAATTTTTTGTTGTTACTTGCCTTAGAACTTTGTCCAACTTCAAACCCTAGACCAAAAATGTTGTTATCTTTTCTTTGTTTGCTCAAAATATCTTCTAGTCTAGTATTGTCATATTTTTCAAGTTTCCTTTTCAATCCAACTATCCTTGCTTTAATGGAGCTGGGAGGAGTAGGAAGCAGCAATGGGAGAATACAAAATTCAAATTCTCTGAAAGGTGGGAACTCTAGTTCCAATGGTGGGAGCGGCCAGAATGAAGGAGTTGATCCTATGGGAGAGAAGGACAAGCCTCTAGATATTCCAAAGGCTATTGACATTCCGCAGACTGGTGGGAGTGGCCAGATCGAAGGAGTTGGTCCTATGGGAGAGAAGGACAAGCCTCTGGATATTTTGAAGGCTATTGACATTCTATAGACTGGTGGTACTCTGCCAGAGAAGAAAGTGGGTTCCGGGTTTTCAGGGGAGGGGTCCAGTAGGGGGTCTAGCCCACATGAAGAGACCTTGGAGAATAGAAAAGAATCTAGAAAATGGTCATCCCTTTTTGGAACAAAACCATCTGGTAAATCCTCTTTACCTCCGGTCAAGAATATTTCTAATCCAATCGGTGGAAAGTCCGCTATCTCTATCCCTGATTTGGTTCTGGATCATAATATAAACAACATGTCAAACTCCATGGTAGGCAAATTTATGGGTTCGCGCCCAAACATCGAATTTGTAAGGGCTTATGTCAAACAGAAGTGGGCTCTGAAGGGTAACATTGAAATCTCGGTATTGCCTAAATGCCTCCTTTCTTTTACTTTCTCATGTGAAGAAGATAAATTAAGGATACTTTGTGGTAGTCCTTGGATGGTAGGAAGGATAGCCTTGGTTCTTCGGAAATGGCATTTGAATCTAAACATGAATGACTCTCTTTTAGCACAAGTTCCAGTTTGGGTAAAGTTACCAGGTCTGCCTCTTGAATATTAGGCAAAAAGCATCTTCTTAGGAATAGAAATCTCCTTTGGTGAACTCCTCTCTATAGACCCAGTCATAGCATCAAAAAGGAGACTCACTCATGCTAGGTTTTGTGTAGGGATAGCCCATGATGCAGATATGCCAAAATAGATAGATATAGTGTCAAAGTTGGGGACATGGAAACAACAAATAGAATATGAATCTATCCCCTTTGCCTACTTCCATTGCAAGAAAGTAGGTCACTGGGCAAAATCCTATCCTATCAAGCCTAAAGGAGAGCTCAAGCAGACTAAAACCCCAGGTGAAAGTAAAAAGGTTCCAGAAAAAAAAGGTATGGCAAGTTAAAAACTCAAAAAACAAGGAAGTTGACTTTGTTGACAACAATTGTTTTGAACCCTTAGGGGAAAATAAGGAATTGGTCTCCTCAACTTCCATCTCCAACCTTCCAATCTAGGAAGTATTGAGGAATGAGTCAACAAAAGTTAAAACCCCGTGATAGAGAAGATCCGAATAGAGGAATTGAAAGAACAAACTGTATCTTCAAAAGACACAGCTGAAGTGGTAATTGTTGATACTTTAGCTAGTAAAGAAATGCAAAAGAAAGAGGAACAACCTGAGGAAGGTGAGATCACTGGCTCCCAAGAAGAAAAGACTGACTCTTCCTCGCTTATGATTAGTTCTGAAATGCAAGAAGCCCAAAAATGTGCTATACTGGGTATGAACCTTTCGAATTCAAATCAAAATTTAAAAATAGTAAATAGTGCATCACATGATTCTAGATTCCCTAATTGGGGAAATGAAGATGAAATATCGAGACTCCTCAGTAATCCTGAAGTGGTTCTCGAGAAAGAAGTTGACTGGAAAATGCCAAAATACAAGAACAAGAAAGGATCCACTCCCTTGGCTTCTCAACTAAGAAAATTCAACAGAATAGCTCAAGTTGATGTTGGGTACATCTCTTCTTCCCCAGGTCAACCTTCTAACCACAAAGTTAGAAACAAGGAGGCTAGTAAGAACATTGCAGATGGGACTCAGAAGACTCTTAAGGAGTTAGGTATCGATAAGTAACTATTAAGATTATCTCTTGGAATATTAGGGGACTTAATAATCCTCATAAACATGATATTATTAGGAATATAATAAGGGATAGTAAATGTGATGTTTTTCTAATTCAAGAGACCAAAATGAGTAGAGAAAAAGTTTTATCTCTGAAGTTTTTTAAAAATGGGAGTATCAGTGGTGGAAGCTCAGAAGGTGCTTCGGGAGGCATAGCTACTATGTGGAATCTCAATAGTGTCAAAGGCCATGTTCTTATTCAAGAAAAAAATTTCTCTTGCATTAGATTTGAGCATTTAAAAAATGGAACATCATGGGTCTTCACCAACATATATGCACCCAACACCTTGAAAGCAAGAAACTCCTTCTGGAAAAAACTTATAGAAACTAGGGACAACTTCAAGAATCATAGCTAGTTGGTCATGGCAGACTTTAATACTCCTTTGAGAGAGGAGGAAAAATTTGGTGGAAGCCCTTCTCAATTGGAAAGTAGGTTGGCCCTTATGGATTTCATAAATACTCAAGCTCTCAATGATGTGGAGATACAGGGATGCAATTACACATGGACTAATAGGAGAACTGGCAATGATCTTATCCAAGTTCGCCTTGACAGGGCCCTTATTTCTGATGACTGGTTCAGACATTATTTTTGCTCCTTGTCTGCCCACATTCAGGTTGATTTTGATCATTTTCCCATCACTCTCTTTGCTGACCCAATTAATAGAAGAAGACATTTTCATTTTAGATTTGAAAAAATGTGGACTCATCACCTTGATATTACTTGTAATATTCAGAAATGGTGTAATATCCAAGTTGAGGGCATTTCTATGTACAAAGTTGTGAAGAAACTCAAAAGTGTTAAGGACAATATAAGACTCTGGAATAAATCCATCTTTGGGAACATTTTTGAGGCCAAAGGTAAAGTCCAGGATGACCTTAAGAAAATACAGTTCCAAATTTAGAAGGATGGTTTCTCTACTGTGTCTATTGCTGAAGAAATTGAGACCCTTAAAAAATACCATGAAATCATTGCTAAAGAGGAAACTTTTTGGAAGCATAGATCAAGATGCACTTGGCTAAAGGAAGGAGATAGGAATACAAGATTCTTTCATATGTTGACTATCAAACATAAAGCAGCAAATAGGATTACTAAACTAGCAGTGGACAATGGGGAGCTAGTTAAGGAGGAAGAGATAAGGAATGAGGCCAAAAGGTACTTTTTGGATCTTTTGAGGAGGGATCACGGGCTGGATGTTGATGCTCAATCTTCTTTTCTTCAAAATATTCCTTGCCTCATTGATGAGCAGATGAATGCCTCCTTTTCTTCCATACCTTCGAACTTGGAAATCAAAAATGTTGTTTTTTCTTTTGATGGTAATAAAGCTCCCGGTCCAAATGGCTTCCCCATGTTCTTCTTCCAAGATTTATGGGACATTGTAGGGAAAGATGTTTCCAACGGGGTCAAGGAGTTTTTTGGGGCTAGAAGATTTTTGAAAGAAATTAATGGCACTTTCATTGCACTAATTCCCAAAATCCAAGGTGCTGACTCCATGGACAAGTTCAGACCAATCAACTTATGTAATTCTTTTTATAAGATTATCTCCAAGGTTCTTACCACCAGAATCTTGACTGTCCTTCCCTCTTTGATTAATCATCAGCAAAATGGTTTTGTCCTACGAAGACAAATTCTTGACTCCATTATTATTGTCCATGAGAATATTCATTCTCTTGTAAGGGCTAAGAAACAAGGTCTCATCCTCAAGCTTGATCTCTCTAGGGCCTATGACTAGGTTGATTGGTCTTTTCTTGTGAAGGTTCTTGTGGCTTATGGTTTCTCCACCAAATGTGTTGACCTCATTAGTCAGCTTATTACCTCATCCTCTTTTGTTATTCTTGTCAATGGATCTCCATCCCCCTTCTTCCAAGCATCTAGAGGATTGAGGCAAGGGGATCCCATTTCCCCTATCTTCTTCATTATTATGGCTGAATGTTTTGGTAGGTCTATGGAAAGCATGGTGATGTGAGGATCTTTACTTCAACCTTCTTCAGCTGATCATACCTGCTCTCACCAACAGTTTGTGGATGATACCATTGTCATGGGGAAATCAAGTATCTGAGAAGCTAGAACCCTGAAGAACACTCTTTGTAATTTTCCTCTGCATCTGGTTAGCTCATTAATTAGGTCAAAAGCAAAGTTTTTTTCATCAATACACCAGAGAGAAGACAACACAGAATCAGCAGAATCCTGGAATGTCAGATTGTTGATCTTCCTACCACTTATCTTGGCCTCCCCTTGGGCATTGCACCTCCTGATTCTTCTTGGAGCTCTCAAGTGGACAAATTTCATAAAAAGCTAGCTGGATGGAAAGGAGCCCTTTTAAGTCCAGCTGGAAAGATTCAACTTCTGAAAGATTCTCTTCAAAGCATACCTATCTATGCCCTTAGCCTTTTTAGAATTCCATTAAAGTATGCTGATGCAATTGAGAAAATTCAAAGAAAATTTCTCTGGTCAGGGGTTGAGGAAAAGAAAATAATGTCTCTTGTGGCTTGGGATCAAGTATGCAGACCAAAAAGTAAAGGAGGTCTGGGCCTGAGAAGAATCCGGACCCTAAATGAAGCTCTCCTGTCTAAACTGGTTTGGAGAATGTTCCACTCAGATAGTGAATGGTGTAAAATTTGGAGAAGTAATTATTCTATTTTGTCCTCTTCTCTTTCCTCTTTTATCAATTCTGACATTAGTATGAATGGATCCCATATATGAAATCATGCCTCTAAGTGTAGAGACAACATTGCTAAAGGGGTTATATGGAAAGTAGGCAATGGTAGGAAAGTTAAATTCTGGGAAGATCCTCGGCTTTTTGATAAATCTTTGATTGATATCCCAGAATGGGCCCCTTATGCCTCCTCCTATATTAGAATGTTTGGTCCTTTATTTGAAGGGTATTGGATAGGTAATAAATGGCAGAACATTGAAATTATCCACCCAAACCTTATTAAGCTTAAAAACCATCTGTCATTAGCCTGGTTGAATAAAGAGGAAGACTTGCTCATTTGGAAATATGAACCTAAAGGTAATATTACTGTCTCTTCAATGCATGGTGTTCTCTCCCCTGCCCCTTCTGAAAATCCTTTTTGGTTTAAAGCATGGATAAAGGGTTTGATCCCTAAAATCAACTTTTTCTATTGGACTACTCTTCAAAATAAAATCTTGACCTTAGACAATCTCAAGGGCAGAGGATTTACATTCCCTAATAGATGTGCTCTGTGTCTTGAAGAGGAAGAGTCTATGGACCATCTGGCCATCCACTGTTCCTATTCTGCTTCAATCTGGGAAAGATTTCTTAAGAGTTTTTGCATTGATTGGGTGTTTCCTAACACTATCAATGATTTGTTCTACTCCTAGAATTATCATTGGTCTAACTCCTTTTTGAGATCTCTGTGGCAGTTATCACTCCCTCACATTCTGTGGGGGTTATGGAAAGAAAGAAACAATCGTATTTTTCAGGGACACTTCTCTTACTTAGGATATTATTTTCTAGAAAATACTATGGGCTATAGTGGAGAACATTAGGATCATTGGGGGTCCATGCTTTTCAACCAACCCTCTGGAATCTCACATTTTAAGTTCCTGGAGTTTGAAGAATGCTGGCAGTTCTTACCCCAAGCAAAACAAAAGATTAGAAGCGAGATGGCAAACTCCCCCTCATGGTTGGTTCAAAGTCAATTTCAATGGTACTGCAAAAGGTAATCTGGGCCCTGCGGGATGTGGAGCTATTCTTGGAGATGATAAAGGTATATGCAAGGAAATGATTGTTGTTCCAATAGGAAGCCAAACAAACCACAAGGCAGAAGCAATGGCAACACTCCAAGGTATTCTCCTCACAAAAAGATGGAATTTCTCCTACCTATGGATTGAAGGGGACTCTAACAACATCATCAAATGCCTCAAGGGGACCTCTAAGCCCTCATGGTCTATCAATAACATTATAAAGGCTGCTAGAGACCTTATTAACACTTTTGAGAAAAGTTCCATATCTCATATTTATCGTGAAGCTAATAGTTCTGCTAACTGGGTAGACAATGTGGTGGTCAATCAAGATGAAATGATTACATGGAAGGGAGAACAGGGCTATTATAATATTGTCAGTACTAGAATCCAGATTCTAGAAACTAACAGCATTGGTGAAGGGATGTCTATGGTAGATTATGTGAAGGATTTGACCAAAACTATTGCTAGAGCTGAAAATATAAGAGACTCCTTCAACCCCAGATTGGAGAAAATTAAGAAAGACCTAATTGAAAGGAAAGCAAATGCAAACGCTATAGATCAAACAATAGCAGAAACTATCAGTAAAGTCAATAAAAGTGAGGAATGCCTTAAAAGTATCGCAGAGCAAATCTTAAACATTCTGAAGGCCTCTGCTGGCAATACCAAATCCCTCATCAGCAAATTGGAGGAGGAGGAGGATACCCTAGAAATTGACCCTGACACTGAAGGCACAGGAGATTTTCAAGGACCCAGAACAAGAACCAGAGGTAAAAAGAAGGAGAAGAACCCAAATAAGGACCTGGATGAACTCAAAGTTGTTGTAGCCAATTACAACCAGCTGGTGCTTAAGGCGGAGGACCTCCTGAAGGCTTTATAATTATGCAGTGGTTTCTTATGTTTTGTTGTTTATTTCTTTTGTTGTCCTTTCTGTTTACTGGCTTTATTGCTAGTTGTTTTGAAAGTTGTTCTTATATGGTCTAGTTAATCTTTGATGATCTATTTTAAACTCCTGTGTTAAAGGTTTCAGGTCCTTAAAACCTATTTTTCTTATTAATCAGAACTATCCTTGCTTCAAGTTTTAGGCAGGACTCATTCTTGATTGCCAGTTCATTCTTAATAACATCTTCAACCCTCTTATGTTCCTCAATCTATCTTGTCAAACCAGTCACTAATGGTTCTAAACCATTAATTTTATTGATTAAATTTGTTGCTTTATCCTTTTGTTCATCAAGTTCCCTTTTTAATCTTTTGAATTCTTTAAGAGCACAAATTAACTCTCCTTCAAGATCATCATCATTTTCACTCTCAAGTTCATATTAAACAATATCATCATCCTCTTGATTTTCTGCAGAACACTCAGAGGACATGAATAGAACTTCTTCCTCACCACTAATGGATTCTTCAAAGTTTCTATCAATAATTTCACCTTTGACATACAAACTCTTCTTGTTTTAGAAGGAGAACTTTCATCTTGTATTAGAGGGCTTGTTTTTATAAGATGTTTCCATGTTTTCTATCACTATCATCATAAGGGCATTTAACAGCAAAATGACATTGTCCCACAATTAAAGCACTTGAAAGGAAGTTTTCCTTTGTAATTTCCTGACACTTTTTTGAGTTTTCTAACAAAATTTACCTCCTCTATATCATTTTCAGATTTAGACTTTATCTCTTTATTTTCCTTTTTCAGTTTTGAAAGAACTTTCTCTATGAGAATTTTCTTCACTACAAGTTCTCATCTCATAGGCAGTAAGAGTCCCATGGAGATCATCCATTGTCAAGGTGTTTAAATCTTTAAGTTCTTCTATTGCAGACAACTTAGAGTCATACTTAGTAGGGAGAGATCTCATAACCTTTTTGACAACATCCTTATCATCTATAGTTTCTCCAAGACCTCTAATGGCATTGATTGTTTCATCTACTTTGAGAAAGTACTCTGCAACTTTTTCTTCATTAGAAATGTTCATACCTTCAAAATTTTCCATAAGAGTTTGTATCTTGTCTCACTTCACTTTATCATTACCATAATAGATGTTATTAAGTTTGTCCCATACCTCTTTAGTAGAACTACAATGCATGATCTTTACAAATACTTCTTTTGACAATCCACATAAAATGGCATGTTTAGCTTTAGCATCAGTCTCATAATCTTTCTTGCCATTTGGATCAATGGGTATGATTTTAGGCACAATTTATCCATTGACAAACGAAGTCCACTCATCAACTCCCAAATAAATTAAGTAGGTTTTCACTCTTACCTTCCAAAAGACATAATCAATTTGTTGGTAAACAGATTTGTCTCTTTTCTGAAATCTTAATAATTATCTTTCTTAAGAAAAAATATAACTCTAGTTTGCCCTTTATGAAAAGAAACAAACTACCAACAATTGGATGAATTGATTAAAATTCAACCTTTGCATTAGAGGGCAGCTCGTTGTATGATTTGTAATGAATTTATTATATAAATAAAATGCTAACACTTTCTACCAGAAAGAATTTAAAGGCTTTAGCATTCATCCATCAACACAAATGAATGCCTCCAAACTAAAGAAGAGAAAATCTTCTAAAAAGAATTTAATGAGAGTTCATAGACTCCAATTCACAAACATGCTCATTATATAAATAAGCATAGAAGAAGCTTAGCAATACTGAAGGTTGATCGATACTCTATCATGCCTCACAGGACAAGGGGGATCAGTGCAAATCAATACGTAATGAGTCTACTAACAACCAATGGTAACGATGAATTGAAGAAAACATAGAAATGACTGAGCATAAAATGATATCATGTTTATAGAAAACGTCTCAAGAAATATTGCTATTCCTTAAACACCCAGATTTAAAGATAACACCATAACTTATATTGATTGATCAATCATTCCAGTTTCCAGCAATTCTTTAAAGAAAAACAAAAATATTATCTACTGTCAAAAAATCACAAATTTTCGAACCTTTCTAGAGTCTCAAAAACATAGATATATAGCCACAACCTAGCCAACGGTTAAAACAAGAAACACGAAAAGCCAACAACTTTCGCCCTGCAAAGTTAGTGAAACCAGCATCAAAATAAAATTGTTTTTGCAACCAACAAGTAAAAGGATCTATCATCAGTAGAAAATATTACTATACAATTCTGGTAACTATTTCTTTCTTCCAATCCGCATGTGTAGTGGCAAAGTGTTGAATGATTTTTTTATGAGGTAATTCCATGTGTGCCATTCATTGCTTCCAGACTTCTTTTTTCCTTTTGAACCTGTACAACTTTGTTGGAGTGACTATCCAGATGTCCAATGCATAAAAACAGAAGTGATTCAATTTTAGCAATCACACTCAGGTCATCCGGAACTAAACCCTTAGCTTCTTTCACATAATTGATTTTTCCCTTGAATGATTTGATTATAACCTCAACTGTCTCAAGGGTTCTTCCATCATCTTTCAGACATTTTATCCCAATGCACAGGAGTTCATTTCTCATGGAGGTGACTAACTTTGCAAGTTGATTTATCAGTTTCGTGAAGTCCTCATAAGCCTATTTTATCAGAGAATTTCTCCATTCAATATTCTTCTGGCACACATACAAAACGCTATCATCCAAACCTGCCACAAGTTTTTCCGCAAGAAACTTCATTACCCCATAATTTTTCTATTCTCGCATCTACGCAACTTTTGGCACCCATTTAGCTTCTTCATTTTTCCAATTGATGATCTCGACTTCCAGTTCCTTCATGACTTGTATCGCCCCATTATATACTCTTCTTAAATTAACAAAGTATTTTGCAGCAGACTTCTGAATTCTTTTTAGCCACTCCATCACAATTTTTGTGATCAACCTGCATTTCTGTATTTGTTCCAGAGTCTTCTGATTTGTAGGGGACTTAGGATCGAAAGACATTGTAAGTTGTGATAGAGGTTGAGGATTTGGATCATTGATTGCCTCAATATACTCCATCATCCTCTGTAACATCTCTTTCATCTGATGTTTATCCTTCTCGTCTTTCCAAGTCCTAGTTATGATTTTCTTTGTTGAAGCTTCAAGATAAAGCACATCTGTAGCTCGAGAGGTAGTTCCAATTTTAATCATTTCAATAGAAAAGTCTTGATTTGTAGGGCTCTCTGTCTTCTCATCTGTTAATGGACGCGCTATCTCTGCAATCCAATTCCCACTATCTGCATCAAAATCAATCTTTGACATGGTTTTTGACTTCTTTGCCTTAGGATTTTTTCCCAAGCACTTACTCACCATATCTTCAACTGGAATCGAGGCTGGAACAATATTTCTCTTCTTGTTGCTTAACATGTTTTCTACCCATACTAGTCCCGAAGGAACTTGAGACCTATCTGGGTCAAATCTAGTTTCTTTTTCATCCTTGACTACCATAATAGTAACTTCATTTGGGGCTTCCTGTTCTTGCTGATTATTACCCTCATCTGCTAGACCTTGTTGCTCTTTGATTAGATCAATTGAAGTAGCATCCATCTCAAGATCAACTACTACAGTATCAATAGGCAAGGAATGTCTTTTGCCTCTTGTTCTTGAGTGGGGGACTCTAACAAAAGTTGTCTCCTCTTTGGTTTGCACTGTCTTTTCTCTTTGTCCTCCTTTTCCCTATTTTTTTGAACCTACAGCATAAGATGGGACAAGAGAATTAGATACCAAGACCTCAGTGGGTGAGGTTGAATCTTTCCTTGAGCTTCGGCTTGGTCTTTGCTTTTTAAGCCACTTCTCTGTTCTTTGAATGACCAAGATTGTCCTAGTTTGAATCTGTTCTTCCTCATCCTTTGTCCAGTCAATCTCTAGTATTACCCCTGGCTGCCTATCATCAGCAAATTTGGAATCAAGCAAATCATTTTCATCATCCACAATATTTGCAGTGTATCTTCATACCATAATCTTGAATTTGCTTCACTGTGAGTCTCAGATGAGCTCTTTTTTGGACTTCATACTCATCCACACAATCCGCCCAAATGTATTCTAAATTAGGTAAATGTCAAAAATTCTCCCTGAATGTAAAGTGTGTCATTACAAATCCTTTAGTATCAAATTTAGTGCAGGGGAAATACAACTGAAAATTGAACCTTTTGAACTCTAGTTCCGAATTCAAAGCATCTGAGACACTACTACAAGTGTATTATGTGAGCTCAATGGGAAAAGAAACCCCTCTTTGGTGTTCTTCCCCATATTTCTTATCTATATGAGCCAATTGCCTGCAAACTTTAATTAATACTTATCTGTCAAAGGCATACCTAAGCAATTTGTAGGGTTCTCCTTCAAAGCCACCAACCCTCAAATAAGTGAACCTAGAGAGCTAAATATAAAAGCTGCCATATATATTTATAAACTGCATATCTTCCTCAGTCAATCTCTTATGAACATCTCCTTTCAATTCAAATACTAACCTGCCCAGGAAAATATTCTGAACCTTATAATAATTTTTAGTAACCCTATGTTGTTGCAAATGCGAGTGATATTCATATATCCTCATATCATTCTGCCAAGTTTCATGATACAAACCTACCCATTGGCAAGTACAAGCTAAACAATATATGAGGTAGGATGACATATAGAAGTTTTTGTTCCCAAAACAACTTAAACCCTCATGCATTCTTTCTGCAATTAACTCTGCCCAATCTATGTATCTCTTATCACCAAAAATGACCTAAATAAACAAATACATCCAATCCTCCCAATAAAAGGCTATTTGTGTGTGTGAAAAAAGTGAAAAGGGTTAGATAGCTGCAGGTACAACACTTCAATTAAGTCATTACATGTATGGTTAGTAAATCAATAATCAATAAATAATAAACCACAACAAATCAATTAATTGCCTTCTAAAAGATGTGATTATAAGATTTCTCTCAGATTTTTATAAGCAATACCAGTGACTAGACTACACCAAGATGAAGAATTTAATCTATATGAGAATGATATTTAAGTTGTATGGATGGAAGATGGATGAATAATTCAAGCAATATGGATTCAAGCAATAATGAAATAAACTAAATATGGAAAAAAGCTAGACTAAGATGCAATAATCTCAAAAAAGCAAGCACAATATCTTCAATGACTCCAGAGAAAAATCAGCATAATAATAATCTCCAAGGTGTTTATCAAATATCTCTGGGGTGATTTGAATGAGAGCTGAAGGCTGAATTTATAGAAATTCACAAGAGAGATCAAGAAAAAGCACCATTTAGAATTAATTGAAATAATTGAGAAATCAGATTCAGTTAACTTTGAGATAGATTCCAATTATAGTTTAATTGAAATGCGTTCAGATAAGAAGTTCAAGTTGCATTAGAAATAAGAATTAATTATTTCCATGCATTTGTGATAAAAATAGATAGCTCTTTTATTTATTCAAGAAAAGAGTCTTTTCAATGCAATTGAACTTCTTTTTCTCAAAAGCTTGGAGTTCCAATTTTAGAGAAAGCAATTAAGAATTCCTTTTAATTGTTTTTCTGATTTCAAATTCTCAATTTAGAAGAAAGAAATAATATCTCAAGTTTGATTTCTTTATCAATTTAATTTCTTTTTTTTTTTTTTTCAATTTAACTCTTGCTTTGTGATTAATTCCTCTTTTGTAATAAATTAGTTCCTTTTTTGCATGATTAAATGGCAAATTTATTAATTAATTAAATATGCTAGGATATTTAATAAATTAAATAGGATAATTGATCAAAATGATTTTTCTTCGAATGATTCAATTAATTAAATAAATATTTTATTAATATTGAGTAATTCATTTTCCATGTAATATTTGATGATTAAAGAATTAATTAATGTGCTCAAGATTGATTTAATTGCCTTTGGTTAGGACCTTGGTGATGTTGTTGAGATTAGGGGCCCATGGTTTATATGACCAATTTTAAGGTATTACACTATCTAATTTCCCCGCATTTTATGCAATAAAATGACTATGTCCCTTACTTCCTGAATCAGATGCTCTCGAGTTAATGGGCTTGGTAGTCTTGAACCCCCCTTTTGAAATTTTAATAACCAATTTCTTGCAATGAAACTCCTATAACATGACTTCTTCTCAGAGAAAAGCCCTTGCGACTTGCATACCGTCCAGTCCTCATATTTCTTTCTCTCTAGTATTTTCATTAAGGCAGAAACAACCTCCCGATTAATTGCAAGCAAAACCTTACCCTCTACATCTCTTACACACCTCTCTACAGAATCATATCTGCTCATACATTCCAAAACTACTTCTGGACATGACACAGCAGGAGGAAATGCAACAACTTCTATCAACCCACTATCTGAAATTTTCTACATCAAAGGGGAGCTAGCAGAATTTCGCACTCTTTCATGGAATTAATTTAAATCTACTGATGGCATAAAAGTATTTCCTATGTTAGGAAGGGAACTAACTAGCCAAGACTTATGATCTACTTGAGGAAGAATTGGCTGAACCGACTGAAGTATCAAATAATACTTTCAATTCATGAAAACCAACAAGAAAAGAGGAAGAACTTGCGCTCACCTTTCATGCAGAACTAAGAATTCACAGAGTATGGAGCAAGAAATGTCACCTGCATTAACCTTCTACTTACCAAATTGGGTAAATAATAAAGGGAAGTAACTTGTTTTAAATAAAATAAATCTTAGGGACTAGCCTAAAATATCAGCTGCATGATCTATCATGATTTAAAAACTGCATACTCATTCATGTCGAATCGTGCCAAAAAGATCAAGTTCTGACAGTTTATTAATAGCAAGTCTTTTCTCCTCCGCATCCTTTACTTGAAATTATTATTTGGAATGATTATTCCCAAGTACGGATTCACATCACAATTCATTTTCTCGAGGTTCATCTTTTAAATCCAGAATATTCCCTATATGTCGACACTTGTCCAGTTTATCTCCAAAGTCATCAATCCTCAAATTTTGAACCTTGAACCTTGAACCCTTCAAAAAGAAGTTCAAAGGTTCAAGTTCAAAATAGCATTAGTGCAAAACATGCGAACATGAAGCCTACCCATTATAAGACATGACTTACGTGAGACTTGCTTTAACATGTTGAACCTTGAACCACTCTAAAGGTTCACAGTTCAAGTTCAATGAACTATGACCACCAAGACTTTTAACACCCTTTTTTAACAAAGCCGCTATGTCACATACCGCACTTGAACTTGAACCTTGAACCTTGAAACGGTTCAAGTGAGAGGTTCAGTTCAATAAAAATTGCAAGGGGGAAAAATTTAAAGAACGTGAAAAGACAGAAAAACAAGAGCGGACTAACACGGTTCCATCAAATAGAGGGGCTTTTGATGCAGAATAACCTTCTTGAGCCAATGTTGTAGTATTCCAATGATAGGATCAACCTTAGGTTGTTAAACCCAATCCAAGGCACTTTTCTCTTATACCAATTGATGGAATACTTATGTCACTAAGAGGGGGGGTAAATCAATGACAAGCTACATTAACTTTCAATTTTTGAAGGTAAAGTATAGTTGAACATCCATCAATCAAAAGCTTAATTTAAAATATTCAAAGAGTATTATTTTAATTTTATCATGATAAAACTATAGCTGAGAACTAGTCTTTAAAAGAAAACACGAGGACAATGTGATCAATGGGACAGTAACACACTTGTTAGAATTGGAAAACCCTTAAAGGGGGAAAACCCCACTTATGACTTATTCATTATAAAGAAAAATCTCACTAATTACAAAATGCCTCACTAACATCACAAAAGATTAAGCCTCATTGACTTACAAAGCACATCTTGAATTTGTGAAACAAGTTATATACAGAGACATACCTCTGTTTTCTATACAAAGAAAAATTTTCCTTCACTGTGAAATTAAAGCTTCACTTCAACATCAATTCAAGAACAAATATCACTGCTTGATTGTAAAACTTCACAAAAATTCATGAGTATTGTATAGAGACTTTTGACAGACACTTTCAAAGATGTATATTGATCTCTTTACACATTTCACAGAATGCCCGCTAAAACATTACTCCTGACCAACCAAAAAATCAAAAAAACCTTTACTCCTTTATCATGCCACTGCATTGATCTCGACACCAAATATCATTTGGTTACCAAATTGCTTTAATCAGTTATTAAACTGAGTAACTATCTTTGAGCTATTCTACACAAACTCAAGGACCACTTTCAAATTTATATTTCTTTTTCTACATCCCAACACTTGTTTGAAGAGGTATATACATTAACATAATTTCTTCCTCATGAGATGCAAAGTCAATTAGTCGACAAAAAGTATAGATATATAAATCCCTTATATAGGGTTTAATAGATGTTTTAAATTAAAGGAAAGTATCGATAACAGATCTCGACCATCTATAATATGAAAACTTAACATTAAGATGCATGTTCTTATAAACATAACTCGACTCATTTGAGAAGGCCATACATCGCCTCCATATGAAATATTTTTTATTTGAGAAAGGATCATTTATATATTTACCATCACTTTGAGCGGGGAGAACATATATTATAGGTCAACTTCAACTGATATGCATGCACCATCACACCCAACTAAAACACTTGATCACAATAATAGGTCAAAAGAATAGAGGCCATAAGTATGGAGAAAATCAACAGAGAAAAACTTTGGCTCCATATTTATTTCAGCATAACCATTATCACTCTCCCTAAAGCAGTTTCATGATATATCATCTCCATATAGTAAAATAAAGCACCAAATGAGCAAAATAGAGCACCAACTGAACTCATGTGCATACATAAGACACATACAAACCAAAATTGTAACTCCAAAATCTCCATAACTTATCACAATGAATCGACATGTTTTTGACATCAAAATTATAACATGCCAATATAATCAACAAAATAAGATATCAAAGATGATTGTTAGACATATATATAGAAACTCCCATTGCATGAGTAATGACAAATCTAAAAAATATATCAAATCATATCAAGTCTATCTAGTAATTCACATAGAGGATGTGGTTAATTCTTCTATCACATAGTGTCAAGGAAACATACACCAATATACATATCCTACAAACAAATATGATGCAATACCTCTCTCACTACTACTCCCTATAGCTCTCTGAAGTTCTTAAAACTCAACAATATGAATATAAACATCCAGGAAGAATAACAATACCAAAGATAGAACCTACAAATAAAACCATATCCTTGTTCCACACTAACATGTACCAATTTTGTAAAGTAAGATCTCCTTCACCATTCCCAAATTGAAAGGATATCAAAATCTAGCATTCAAAGAATAATGAAAACATAGCAACAATAGATGTAAACCTCTCATACTTAAGGTAGATCGAACAAACCATTTATTCCAACAATACAACGAATATGCCCAAAGCTGCAAACCAATTTGTTTACCTCTCCAAATTAGTCCTCAGAAGTAGATCCATATCCCAGAAACAACAACAAAGAGAACATTGGAAATCCATAAAACCACACATCTTCTTCTTAACAAGTCCTCAAAATATCTATATTCAAGACTTAACTTAAATGAGAAGACAATATACATAATAAGAATACATATGATATTAAAATGAGAAATACCTCTCAAATCATTCACCTATTGAGTAGACCAAGAGCAAGATTCAAGATTTTTCTATGCACACAACACCAAGCATTAATATCTTATAATAAAGGACAATCTTCTCTCCAGATCCATAATAGATTCACATCCATAACCAAGTGTAGCCTCCTCGGTCTTTCTACTAAAATCCTCATTAAAGAGTAACTATATCAATACATGATCCCATAAATAAGAGATCTTCTAGCCTCACCCAAGTCTCTTTAGTCTCTATGAGCATCCACCAATCATTCTATACCTACTTCAAATCAAACCTGCAAAATCATGAAGCTCCAAGCAAAAGATTAAAACTCAAAACCAAAGTAAACCAATAAGACATTTGTTGAATTTCTAGCTATAGAATTAGGAAACATATCAAGAAATCATGATCTATCACATATAGCATAACATGGTCTCAAGATAACTTACATCATACCAACACTCTAATTTGAAATCAAGAGTACATCATGACATAATATAAACCATACTCTAAACCAAAAACATCATCTCCAAAAATATGAAGATAAGATCATAAACCCAAGATACCAAAGAACCCTCATTGAATATAAAACAAAATTCAAGAGCTCATCCAAGATACCAACAAACATTGAAGAAGATCATCCACTATCTAATGGTGAATTTACATCACTGCCACAAGCTCCCATTGAACTGTGTAACCAAGTTCTCCAAGCATTTTGATAACCATCTCCTAACTGAAGATCCTTGGTGGTACCAAAAAAATCAAAGAACTCAACACCAAGAGCTCCCAAAGGGAAGAGTCAAACCATGGTCTCCAAAGAAGAATATATAATAATACACATCCTTGATCAATAGAACCAAAAAAATGTCAAACTCTCACTACAATTTGAAGGCATAATCCAAGAGCTTCACATGACATCAACAACCATTACATAAGACAATCCATATTCTAACCAAATATTATTCATGGCTCACTATACACTGTAGCAATAACAGCTTAGAACTAAAATCTTGAATTAAAGAAGATAGAACATATAATGTAATTGTGTAAAGCTCCCACTGAAAGTGATACTTATACATGGCATCATGACCAATATCATTACCAAAAATCCATTGAAAGTGAACAAATCTTCTCATGCATCATAATCTACTACTACTATTTAAATGAACAACTATATCAAGTACTCCAAAAAATCCTTTTCTCACTACAATCGACATACCAATGTAATAATGGTTGCCAAGAATAAGGCCTACCAAACAAAATCCACACTAGTAACATGCAAAGTAGAGATAATAGGGCATAACATGTGGATTTCTAAGACTCAAACAACAAAATCAATGCTAAATATGATTTTCCAATAAAACCCACATAAGAGTAACCATAGATTAATAGAAACCCTCCAAGTAGCCATGCAAACTTGTACCTATCTTCATCTATAATACCCTAAATATAATCTTACCACATATGTGCATACCACAAATTTTAGTTAACATGTAAAACCTGCAAACCTATCAAGTTGTCTAGGAGTCAAGTCATAAAATAACCAACTCCACAACTCATAGACAACCAATGGCTAATTATCCATTACTTTCATGTGGCCAAGGGGTGAAACCACAAACCCTTGAAGAGCTCTGATACCAAATGGTGGGAAAATTCCTAGAAATTGTTGAAAATCTCTAATCCAGCAAAAATATTGATGAGATTCAATGCTTAGACTACACCCAATTAAAATCTATGACTATGTGAAAATATAAAGATTAAGTTTCCTTAATATGGAAAACCATGGAGATATTCATCTTCTTTGTTATGCCCAAAAACACCACTTTTACATGCTTAATAAATCTATCTTAGATGAACATAAAATATCACATAAATGAAAATTATTTTACTATAAGATATCAACAATAATGAAGTATAAATCAACAACACAAGAAGCAAATCTCACAACACAAGATTTATGTGGAGAAACACTTTCAGGGAAAAACTCACCACGAAGAGAGACCAATGCTTGTATTATCTTCATGAAATAGAGATTGCATACAACCCTTGCTTCCTTTAACTCTTATACCTTCAATATAGCAAAATCTATGTACTAAAATGAGCTCCCATAATGTCTCCATCTCAAGCACTCAATATATAGGCTTATGAAATCCCAAAATACCACTATAGAACATTACCATGGGACAAAACAAGCTTCCAAATAAACATGGTAAAAATCTATCCGACCCACCATTAAGATTTCATCTTACAAGTTCAAAAATAGCACCATAATTGCACTTACAAATTTATGACAAATATTATAAGACACTCTTACATGTTGTCATAAACCGTCATAACATGCACCGTCTAATATTAGTATATTCTCTTACAATTGGAAGATACCAAGAATAATAGATATTCTTACGAGTCATACACTAATAATAGATTATAGGTACCCCATATTTTTTTGTGGTCAAACTCATGGTAAATCTGAATAGTAATCATTGTCCGTGAATAAATAATTACCTGTCTAATAAAATATTTTTATGTCGAGAGACATATACAATAATATACAAATATTCGTAAACAAAAAATTGGTTTTGAATAAATTTGACGTGTAGATGCTAGGTAAATGCATGCATGCTTCAATTTCTTATAAGTATTATTTTATTACTCTGAATAAAATAGAATCATTGCCACTTGTCTCTAAGTATACGAAAAGGTTACATCTTTAATGAGAGTGAAAGAGTGCAGCATTATTCAGCTCCATTTCCTTCTTGACAACTAATAAACATGCAAGACAATTATGTGATATCTCTCGGCATTATTTTACATATATTTTTTTTAGAATATAGGTATACTAGTTAGTACCATTTGTGAAACTATCACCCCATATGAATAATTTACAAACAACATTAGGAATAATTAATTATATAAGATTTACAAGGTTGATGGCACCTTAATCCTAATAGCTATCGTACCCAAATAATCCCCATAGAATGACACCATAAGATGAACATAAAACACAAGATAAAATAAATCATTAAATTAGTGTTAAGACTTGCAAATATTGAGACATCCTAATCCCAACATGCTATGTGAATGAAAATCCCAAACAACGACATCTCTTCTTTGGTGGTAGTTATAGAATTCTTATAGTATAATTTTTTCTTTACATGCCACCTGTTATGGACAAATCTATCTATGTAGGACTCTCAACAATAAAAGTCTATAGAATTAATTTATTATAGTTTTTGTAATATAAATAATAATATTTAGAGAATAAGGTAGTATTCCAATTCAAACTTAATTTTATCATACATTGCATAACATGCACAATGTAGGTCTAATACAATATTATTGAAAATTATTAATGATAAACATAAATAAAAATTTAACGATAAATAAATAAGAAGGTTTTCACCAATCAATGCACTTATTTTCTCTGAAATGGCTAGCTACATTACACACACAAAAAAAGAAAATGGTAGAACTACTAAATCTACCTATTACACTTAGTATTTCAATACACATAATGTAAATAAGTATTTATAATTATGATGATAAAATTCCCCAAAAGGTATTATGAATAACACAATAACACAAGACGTGGAGATGCAGAGAGGAATTTTGAATTCAAGTTTAGGCAGGAAGCCCTGTGTAGGCCCTGCAATCTAGGACGCAAGTGGTAAGGATGGATCACTGGATGCTCCTGAGATAGCAGATCCTCAGGCGAATGGAAAGGATATAGTCATTGGGGACACGCAAGGAGGTGACAAACCCTTGGATCCGGTTGGAGGGGGAATGGTACGTGCAAGTGATATCCCAAGACAGGGACCCAATTGGGTGGATTCTTCTTGCCCCTGGTCCTCTTTGTTTGGTATTAAACAAAGGGGGAAGTCTTCATTCCCTGAGGTATATAATATTTCCAACCCTGAGAAAGGGATATTTGCAATAAAAGTTTTAGATCCTGTGATTGATCACAATATTTCTTTGATGGCCCTGACTGTGGTCAGTAAATTCCTGGGTCCTAGACCTAATATTGGTACTATTAGGATGTATGCTAGAAAAAAGTGGGCTCTTAAGGGACAGGTTGAAATTACTGCTATGCTGAAAGGAGCTCTTTCCCTCACTTTTGGCAGCCCTTGGGTGATAGGGAAAAAAACTTTGGCGCTTTAGAAGTGGTCATCATTGTCCCTTTGGTGCTTCAAAAGTGGTCATCATTGTTGGATCTTAATACTTCCTTTTGTTCTCGGGCCCTTGTGTGGGTAAGACTCCCAAGTCTTCCCCTAGAATTATGGGTTGAAGATGTTTTTAATGGTCTTGCAAGCTCTTTTGGTGAGCTCTTATCCATTGACCCAACAACAATAGCTAGAAGAAGACTCATCTTTGCAAGAATTTGTGTGGGTGTCGCTCAAGGAATGAATATGCCTCTCTCAATTGAGATTAACTCCAGGCTTGGGAAATGGATCCAATAGCTAGAATATGAGAGTGTTCCATTTGTGTGTTTCCACTGCAAAAAGGCTGGACATATTGCTAAGAAATGTCCATTGCAGGCTGAAAAGGAGAAAGCCAAAAAAGAGAGAAAGATGTAGTGGAAAGTTAAAAACTCCAATAAGAAGGTGGAAGAAGAGATACAAAATGTTATCATTCTTGATACCTTTGAGCAAAAGGAAAATTATAATAAGGCATGTACAGAGGAATCAAAGAAAGAAGATAAAGATGGAGCCTAGAATAGATCTAATGAAGGAGAAAAGCCAAGCCCTAACTATGATGAACAAAAGGAAGAAGAACTAGAGGAAGGGGAAATCCATGTGGTTCTACAAGTGAATAATAGGGAAGAGGATTCGATCTCAGTCATAAAGGACTCGAATAGTGAGGATTATTTTCCTAGCTTTGAAGATGCCTAGAAATGCAATATCCTTGGAGGGGCCTCTTCCTCTGAATCCCTGAAGTCGATGGAGTATGTAAATCCCACCTTTCTGATGTCACTGACAATTTCTCTTCTCAATATAAGCTCTAAATGGGCAGATGAAGAAGAAAAAATTGATGTTATGCATAAAACTAATGCTCATATCCCCCTGGATGATGAAATCCAAATTAGTGATGTCACATAGAGAAAGTGAGGAGGGAACAAGAGCCCTAAATCAATACCCCAAACTACTCATGTGAAAACCAGGGGAAGAACCAAAGCTAATGTGGTCTCAAACCTAGCAATGCCAAGAAGGAAATCAGCTACTCAAATGAGAGAGTTGGAAGCCAACAAGAATATAGCAGATGGAACCCAGCTGACCATCCCTAAGGTATGTTCTTTTAAATGAATATGAAGATTATTCTATGGAACATATGTAGACTTAATTATCTGCATAAACAGGAGACTCTCGGGAACCTTGTTAGGGATCACAAACCTTATATTCTCTTGATTCAAGAAACTAAAATGCCTAAGGATAAACTGGAAAAAATCGAAGTGTTTAAGAACTGTGGGGCTTTAGGGGGTAGCTCGGATGGTGCCTCTAGTGGCATAGTTCTCTTCTGGAAGCTCTAGCATGTACAGGGGAATCTTGTTTGGCTTGAAAATAATATGGTGTTTGTTAGATTTCATCACATTAAAGATGGAACTACTTGGCTTTTATCTAATATCTATGCCCTAAATACAAGACAAGGGAGAAACAAATTCTAAAAAAAGATAGAATCTATCAGAGATCAATTCAAAACTAAAGGATGGCTGGTCATGGGAGACTTCAACATGCCTCTCAAGGAGAATGAGAAATATGGGGGGATTCCTTCTCAACTTGAGAGTAGAATGGATCTAATGAACTTCATTAATAATCAGATACTACATGATGTCGATCTTTAGGGTGCTAATTATACTTGGACTAATAGAAGAACTGACTCTTATCTTATATAGGTGAGACTTCATAGGGCCTTTATCTCCAATGATTGGTTCAACCATTACAATTTCTCCTTGAATACTCTTTCCCATATAGATTTTGATCACTATGTGATCTCTTTTGTGGTGAACCCTATCTCTGGGGGGAGAAATTTCCCCTTCAAATATGAGAAAATGTGGATGGACCATCCCAAGCTTGAGGAGGAACTTATGGAATGGTGGAATATCTCAGTGGATAGTTCTACCATGTTCCTTGTGGCTAAAAAATCTAAGGCATGTTAAGGATAAGGTCAAGAAATGGAATAAGGAAGTCTTTGGTGATATTTTTGCCTCCAAATATACGATCCAGATAGAACTCAAGGATATTCAAGCTAAAATCCAAGCTAATGGGTATGACAAGGTCTCTATTACCTCTGAGAATGATATTCTATCTAAATATCATTATATCATAAAAAAGAAGAGGTATTATGGAAACAACGCTCTCATTCTCTATGGCTTAAGGGGGGAGATAAGAATACTAAATTCTTTCATATGACTGCCGTGAAACACAAGGCGGCCAATAGAATCTCAAAAACTTCTATAGGGGGGGGCTATCTTTTCAGGAAGAGGAAATAAGGAGTGAAACTAGATCTTATGTCTCTTCTCTTTTTTTGGTTGACAACAATCTAGATAAAGGGGTTCAATATTTACTCCTTGATGCTATCCCAAATAAGATTGAGCCATACCAGAAATAATTCCTCTCTACAATCCCCTCTGAAGCTAAGATTAAGAAGGTGGTATTCTCCTTTGAAGGCAATAAATCCCCCAGTCTGAATGGTTTCTTGATGTTCTTCTTCCAATATTTTTGTCATATTATTAGCGAGGATATCATCAAGGGTGTTAAAGAATTTTTTGGTTCTAAGCAGATTCTAAAAGAAATCAATGCCACTTTTCTTGTCCTCATCCCTAAGATTCTGAGTGTTGATTCTTTGGAGCTATTCAGACCTATTAGCCTATGCAACTCCTTCTATAAGATTATCTCTAAGGTTCTCACCTTAAGACTACTTTCCCTTCTTCCAGAAATCATTTCTCCAAAATAGACTAGATACATTCCCGGAAGGAAAATTCTTGACTCCATCATTATGGTCCATGAGAATATTCACTCTCTAGAAGAATTGAAAAATCAAGGATTCCTAATGAAATTTGATTTGTTGAAGGCTTATGATCAGGTGGATTAGTATTTTCTACTCATAATCCTTAAAGCTTTTGGACTTAGGCAGAGAGTTCTTGAGCTGATATTCCAATTAATTTCTACCCGCTCACTCTCGGTTATTGTCAATGATTCTCCTACCCCCTTCTTCAAGTCTTCAAGGGGCCTCAGACAAGGGGATCCTATATCCCCTATTTTGTTTGTTATTTTGGCTGAAATTTTGGGTAGATATATCAATAAGATTTTCTCTGAAGGTCGTCTAAAAGGTGTCAGACCATGGTCAGCTGATAGGGTCTTCTCTCATCAACAATTTTTTGATGACACGGTTTTGTTGGGCTCATTGACTATCAAGGAAGCCAGAACCCTAAAATTGGCTCTGAATTACTATTGCCAAGCCTCGGGCTAGCTAATAAACTAGATGAAAAGTGCTCTCTTCTTCCTCAACACTTCTGAACACAAACAAGGGAGAATTGCCAAAAATCTTTGGATGTCAGATCAGTTAGCTCCCTTCTATCTACTTGGGTCTCCCTTTGTACAAAATGTTAACTTGATGATGATTGTAATGAATTCATCATATGTTTTCATTGATGAAACACATACACACACATATGTTTATATTGTCTACCACTATGACTTCAAGTTGTTTATACTACAATCGGTATACTAGAGGTTTATTTCTAATCGGTACTTGGCGAAAATTGGTATATGCATGGAGATAACCACTTGGTTATACATGTCTTAGCATCAACATGAAGATCCAACAAAGACTATCTCAGAAGCATCAAGGACAAGTGGTTTAACTCTAATCGGTATTAAGTGTTCCAACTGGTATTCATAGATTGTGTGATGAGTTATCACAACCCACAGTTTGGCGATATTTTTTTGATGAGTTATGATCACTTGACTAGATACACTGCACCTAGGAAATTGTGTTATGATTTCTTGAGGCCGACATGAAATCTAAATGTCTATTTATTGACATCACAATGAATTATTTTCGATGAGTGAAAGTGATATGTTATGTGCAAAGGCAAAAGTGTTAAGTTGTAGAGTATGATGAGAAGTAGTGTTGAATATGCTTAAAAGGATCTGATCAAGCAAGTATTGTGCTACTCAGACAGATCAAACAAATCATGTTGTCTTCTAACAATTAAAGTAGAATCAAAATCCCCTAACCGAGTAAGCTCTAACAAGCTTCATTGTTCAAATCCTCTAACAGGGTGATCCATTAGTTTGCATTTAGAAATCCTCTACTGAGGTTACTCCTAACAGGGTACTACCTTTTATAGGGTATAGCTTTTAAACAAGATTTGGGATCTCTAACAAGATTCGCTCCTAGCAAAGCACTATGTAGACCTTAACCAGTCAGTTATCTATTACTAGAGATAGTTAACTTGTGAGGTCCATCTCACCATGGTTTTTACCTATTTGGGTTTTCCAAGTACAAACACTTGTGTTATGGTGGATGTTTTACTTATTGTGGATGTTGTTATATCATTTTAGATTGCATGCATTGTGTTTAAAAGTTTTGATAAGTTCATCTACCGATTAGTGTTTGAAGTAGTTTTATTTCTGGTGTCACTGATTCACCCCCCCCTCTTAGTACTTTTCAAGTCCATCAATTGTTATTAGAGCCTAACTTCTTTGAACCCTAATCACTTAGAAGGGAGCCTTGAAACCACCATGGGGGACATGAGCTACTTTGAGATGGCTAGAGAGCTTGAAGCTAGTAGAAATGAGCTTGAAAACCTTAGGGTCAAACTGAAAGCTTCACAAGTCAAAAGGAGAGAGATAACTAAACAACTGTTGGAAATATCTAATAACAATTCTTCAGATGAGGCCAATATTGATGCTTTAGCCGAGGAAGTTGAAAAGTTAAATGGTGAGAAACTAAATATGAGGAGATAGCTAGAAGGTCTTACTATCTGCATGAGTAAGGAATTGGAAGCCAGAAGAATAGTTGAAGATCTTATCAAGGAAAGAGATCGAGAGATTGTCAAGATCAAGTGGGAAAATGTCACTATGCATGAGCATTTGGTTTCATAAAGAGAAGAAAAAGGGAATTTACAAATAGATCTTGAAATACCATCATCTCTGAGAGAGAACCTATCAAAACATAATGAAGATCTCACCAAGCATCTCACCAAAGCTAATGAGAAACTGGAAAAGTTCAATAAGAGTTATGCCTTGCTAGATGAACAAATCCAATCACAAATGATGAAAGTTGATACCTATAGACTTGGTTTTAACACATCTGGTACAAAGTGCAACACTCTCAAGAACAAATCTTCTCCTAAGGTCAAGAAACCTACTGATAAGAAGGTCTTTAAACTTGTTTGTTTTGTTTTCCATAAACCTAGTCACAATGCAAATGTTTGTAGAGACAAACCTAACAGAAATGCAAGCTACAATACTAATGTTGGGTATGTGTCCAAGACATTTGAAGGTCATTGCTTCACATGTAGAATGTATGGACATAGATTAGTTGAGTGCAGATATGGAGCAAATAATCTTGTGCCTCATATGCATCCAAGACCAAATGGCAATTAGATGAGGAATTTTGACAATCAAGTCAATATGAACTGGCAAAGACCCTATGGAAACCAATTTAGTCCATTTGAGATGGAAAAGGTAACAAATGTCATATGCACCATCTGTAACAACTTTGGTCATGTGGCTATGAATTGTAGAAGAAGAACTGGGAGAGGTAATGCAGGACCTTGGAAATCAACTGGTATAGCCTACTATCACTGTAACAAACCGGGGCACTTGGCAAAATTTTGTAGATCTAGGAAGAGCAAACCGGTCAACCCTTCTGAAGATCAGAAAGGAAATAAAAAGGTCAATGTTGAAGAAACAAGAGAAGAAATTAATCAAACTTGGAAGAAGAAGAGTGATGATTCACCCAGAGAACAAGCTATCCCTTCACCCAGTGAAGAGAATCCTAAACCAGTGAATTAAGCCTTTTCATATCGCTAAGGGGAGCATAACGGTAAATCCACCTCTGGACCCCTTAAAGTGAATATGTGGTAAGAGAATTTGAAAGCATGAAATCTTGATAACTTTTTGTCATTTAGTTATCAACTGGTTTTTCCTTGAGTGGTGTAATTAGGGTTTGTAACCCTAACGAGAGAGCATTTATTGCAGTTGGTAAAAAGAATAAAAGTGAGTTTTCAGTTTGTTATTTTTACCCTAACACATTTGAGAAAGAAATTTTGAGCATTTGTAGAGATAAGTAAAGATTATTAGCTGATTTCAGTGGAAGTTGAATTGAGATTTGAGTAATCAAGCTGATTTGAAGGTTGGAGAAGACAGAACTGGTGTGCACTTGGGCATTCAACCGGTAAACAAGGTAGCACATGAAATAAGGTATTTCTTGATAATGTTGCTTTGAAATCTAGTTTATCTAGAATGGAATCATCTTCTAAGACAGTAGGGAAATTGATGATCATGTTAGAACCTATGGAAGTTGTAAAAGCAAAAAAGATTGTGTCTTATAATGCTTTCTCATGAGTTCCTAGCGGTGTCGTAGTAAAAGGAGATTTGTCCAGCTACATTGACTACAAAATTGAGGATTTAGGGTCACTATCAATATATTCTTAGTTGAAATCACTTTGTGATGAAAATGAGAAAATTCAAACAAAGTATATTAGGGTTTTTGAGAAAGGTTTTCATAATGCAACTTACTTCCTTGAAGATTTTGAAGAAGAACATATTCAAATTATCTTGAGTAGAGTTCATGGGGAGAACATGTACTTAGAGAGGATTCATACCACAACCAAGGAAGCCATTCAGGTCATAATTAGTTTTCACTCAACCGGTGAAGTACCTCAATTGAGATGCATTTTAAGAGATACAGTTAATACCCTAACTGGTTCAACCTCTGATGGTCGTGCCTTCTCTGTTAACAATATTAGAGACCCAGTGGTAAAATTAACAGCTATGGTTATAGGCTACCGTGTATTCTACTCTAGCAGATTGAATAGTGTTCCATCAGTAGCAGTGCATACTGCTTATAGGATGATAGCTGAAAATGTAGATTATGACCTCTGTGAGGCCATAAAGTAGCAATTGTATTTAAATCTACAATCTATCAAGAAGGACAACAACCTAAAGTTTAAATATGGACAATTATTGATCGGGCTATTCTTTTATTTTCAAAATTTCCTATTGGGAATTAGAGATCTTGAATGGTCTAAGGATCTACCGGTATCCACCCAGATCAATAATGGCATCAAGGCTATAAGGAATACTTTCTCTACTGCTATGAACAAATACTTCAATGAATTTCAGAAGAAGATGAGCATGAGAGTAAGGTTGTCTAAGGATGTGGTAAAACAATTTTCCAAGGACATTGTTTTTACAGTTACTACTGACTTTTGTTTGATGGAGGCAATTGGGCCTAGAGAGGAAGAAATGGAAGATATGAGGTTAACTATGACTTATTGATTGGCTATGCCAATAACCTATTGGCATCTACTGTAGATAAAAAGAGATAAAATTTGAGTTCAGTGAAAGAACAGACTGCACAAGTTGAAACAAGTATTGTTGTGACCACAAGCGGTAAAGGTAAGAAAAAGAAAGCTGAGGATACACCTCCAGTGATGAAAAGTACTAGAATGACACGGAGTGTCCAAAACAAAAAGGAACCAGAACATAAGGCATATATGAAAAAGGAGACAAAGAAAAGAGGTCAAAAGTTAATTCTTCAAGAAGAATTTGAAGGAACTAACACTAAAGAAGAACCTAAGAAGATGAAAACTACCAGTAGAGTAGCAAAGTCAATGAAAAATGTGCCAAAGGAAACTATGCCTATTGATATCTCAACTTTCAAGCCTGAAACCCACTTTGAAAGAACAATGAAGACATTAGGGAGAAAAAGATTTGACAATGTCAAAGAACATTTTGATTCCTTCACTAAAGATGAGAAGGAGCAAGTCATTCAATAGGTAATCAATCATTTGTGTCATTACAGTAGATTACCACATGATCTTGAAAAATATATCTCTAATTCTTTGTACACTATTCTTTTGAATAAATGGGAGGAAGCTATAAAGGAGGAAAATGAAATTTTAGATGAGATATTTGTGCAATATTTTCCTAAATTATCCAAGGATGAAATAAGTGCTTTAGTTGATCAGTACAAAATTCAATTTTCTTTCAAAGCAAGAAGATTGAAGCTACTTAATGGAAAGAGAAAAATTATTGAATCTGAAAGTCATCAGATAGCCTGTAGCATCCAATGGATGGAAGAGCTCATACGTTCTTCTGAGGATAAACAAGACGGTGATGATATACCTGAAATGGATAAAGATGTGCAAGATGATGAGAGGTAGGATGAAACTCTTATCCATGATATTGATGATATTCAGGATACAATTGATCTAACTGAGGATATCATTGCACCTGATATGTAGCCACCTAAGATCACTGTCTTACAGGTTACTTCAATTGAGGAACAAGCAACTCAACAAGAAGTGGTAAATCCACTAGAAAAAGAGCAACCCGAGAAACCCCAATCCCCACCGGTTTCACAGGATATTCAGAAGGAATATGATATAAACATTAGTACTCAATCATCTGAGCATGAAATGGAGAAAGAAAAAGAAAAAGAAATTGTTAAGGTAACATCTTCTGAACCGGAAAAACAATTAGTCTTACAACAGAATGATGAAGATGAAGATGACTCATTAGGCATTTTAGGTCCTATAAATGTTGATAATATGAGTGCATATAAAATGATGAAGATTTCAAATGTCATGCAATCTAGAGCACACAAGAAAAGACTTAAGGAACAAAGGATAGAAGCAGAAACCATTCAGAAAGCAGTAGATATTCTGACAAAACTGCTACCAAAAACTACTACAGAGCACCTGACAACACCCATTAGCAAACTTGGTCAATTAGTTGTTGATACATCTAACCAAATTACATCACTTGAAGAAGTAGCCCAAACATATGTTGATAAGTGTTATAGGAAGAAGCGAAGTGAACAGATTATGAAGGAGATTGATACTGGGAAAATGGCTCTATCACTTAATAAAGATTTATTAAGGCAAGCTATTGAAATGGGTGGGAAGTATCTTGCATATACTTCTAATATTTCATTCTTTTTTACTGATATCAATAGAAGGCTTACTAAAACTGAGCAAAAACTAGAGAAGATATGCAATGCATATATGCCACTTCAAGACTATGTTTTTCCTTTTATCAAATTTGTGGATGATTTGCACAACAGGTTAGACTCCTATGATCTTGAGAAAGGAAAAAGACTCTGGTCACTAAAAGAATTGAAGAGTCAACTCACATCACAAGTGGACATACTATAGAGAGCCTACATGCATGTAGAAGCTATTTTAGCTACCCCAGAAACTTGTTCTCTGGATTCCATGGAGGAATTTCACAATCAAATAATCTATACACTTGAGTTCACTGAGAATTTGTTGGAAATAGGGGAACATGCTTTATCTCAGTTGAAGAGGAATTTTAGTGCAATTTTTCTGAAGATTGCTAATGCATGAATCTTGATTCAGTTTTTCAAATTGTTGTATATGTTGAACACTTTGATACAAATTTTATATATATATATATATATTTCTTTTTCAATTTGGCATTGTTGTCAAAGGGGGAGTAGAAATATGTATGTGTGTTTTTGAAAATTTTGTATGATGTATGTAGTAAGGGGGAGTATGTATATGTGTATAAAATTTTTTTCTGTAAGCACCACTTAGCAGTATTATTGTAAAAATTTCTAAGTGTTGCCATCAATGCCAAAGGAGGAGATTGTTGGCTTGATGATGATTATAATGAATTCATCCTATGTTGTCATTGATGAAACACATACACACACATATGTTTATATTGTCTACCGGTATGACTTCAATTGTTTATACTACAACCGGTATACTAGAGCTTTATTTCTAACTGGTACTTGGTGACAACCAACATATGCATGGAGATAACCACTTGGTTATACATGTCTCAGAATCAACATGAAAATCCAACGGAGACTATCTCAGAAGAATCAAGGACAAGCAGTTTAACTATAACCGGTATTAAGTGTTCCAACTGGTATTCGTAGATTGTGTGATGATTTATCACCACCGATAGTTTAGCAGTATTTTTGTGATGAGTTATGATCACTTGACCAGATACACTGCACCTAGGAAATTGTGTTATGATTTCTTAAGGCCGACATGAAATCTAAATGTCTATTTATTGACATCACAATGAATTATTTTCGATGAGTGAAAGTGATATGTTATGTGCAAAGGCAAAAGTGTTAAGTTGTAGAGTATGATGAGAAGTAGTGTTGAATACGCTTAAAAGGATCTGATCAAGCAAGTATTGTGCTACTCAGACAGATTAAACAAATCATGTTGTCTTCTAACAATTACAGTAGAATTAAAATCCCCCAACTGAGTAAGCTCTAACAAGCTTCATTGTTCAAATCCTCTAACAGGGTGATCCATTAGTTTGCATTTAGAAATCCTCTACTGAGGTTACTCCTAACACGGTACTACCTTTTACAGGGTATAGCTTTTAATCAAGATTTGGGATCTCTAACAAGATTCGCTCCTAGCAAAGCACTATGTAGACCTTAACTGGTCAGTTATCTATTACTGCAGATAGTTAACTTGTGAGATCCATCTCACCATGGTTTTTACCTATTTGGGTTTACCACGTACAAACACTTGTGTTATGGTGTATGTTTTACTTATTGTGGATGTTGTTATATTATTTTGGATTGCATGCATTGTGTTTAAAACTTTTGTTAAGTTCATCTACTAGTTAGTGTTTGAAGTAGTTTTATTTTGGTGTCACTGATTCACCCCCGCTCTTAGTGCTTTCCAAGTCCATCACAAAAAACCTCCTAATTCATTTTGGAGAAGTCTGGTAGATAGATTCCACAAAAAGCTAGCTGCTTGGAAAGGAGCCCTACTTAGCCAAGCTGGGAAGATCCAATTATTAAAATCCTCCCTCCAAATTTTACATGTGTATGCATTGAGCCTATTTAGAATCTCGATCAAGTTTGTTGATGCCATTGAAAATATTCAAAAGTCTTTTCCCTGGTCGGGGGTTAAGGAGAGGAAAAGAATTCCTCTAATTGCCTAGGATAAAGTTTGTAAACCTAAAAAAAATGGGTGGCCTTGGTCTGAGAAACATTAAAACCATTAATATATCCCTCCTCCAAATTTAGAGAACGTTTGGGGAAACTAGTGAATGGAATTCAATCTGGAAATCTAAATACCCATGTCCTCAACCATCTCTTACAGAGTTTCTTACTTACTTTGAAGCCCCTTCTGGTTCCGTGATTTGGAATAATTTTGCTCAATATAAAATTGCTATTGGAATTGGTAAAAGATGGAATATTGGTAATGGCAGAAAGGTCAATTTCTGGGAGGATCTTTGGTTGTTGGAGACCCCTCTCTTTAGCAAGGATTGTTTTTCTCCTTTTATCCTTGTTTGCAAGGCCACATTTAGAACTAAGGTGGTTGATTATTGGAAGGATAATCAATGGGTGAATTTGAATTCCATAGACACAACCCTTAACCCATTGATGTTTTTGCTTAACTATGTTTTGGTTGACCCTATTCTCGAGGATAGGATTATTTGGGCTGGTACCTCTTTTGGAAGTTTCTCGGTGGCTTCTTCTATTCTTTTGTTGTCCCATTCTCAAGAGCTTTCCCCTTGTTGGTCTAAAGCCTGGTTTCATGGTCTAATCCCTAGATCAATATCTTCTTTTGGATCCCTCTATAGAATAAAATTCTCACCACCGATAATCTCTGCAAAAGAGGCTTTTATCTCCCCAATAGGTGTTACCTTTTCCTAAATGAGGAAGAGAATATTAACAATATCTCTCTGCACTACTCCTTCTCCCAATCTATTTGGTCATAGATCTTATAGCTATGGAATCTAAACTAGGTCTTTCCTGCTTCTATTCAAGAGTTCTTCATTGGGTGGGGATGCATCTCCACGAACAATTCTATCAAACAATTATGGTATTTTATTCTTCCTCATGTGGTATGGAGAATTTGGAAAGAGAGGAACAACAGAATCTTCAGAGATTCCTACTCCTCTCTGGAAATGGTTTTTACTAAAATCAAGCGGGCCATCCTGGAAAATCTGAAAGTTGATGATAAGCCTCTTCTTTTTAGGAACAAGGATGAATTGGATTTGTTCAACAATTGGAATGTTTCTGCCTCTTTAGATAGGAATGACAAGAAGGATAAGAGAGATAGTAGTAAGTTGTCTTTTCCTCTGACTAGTTGAATCAAAGTTAATTTTGATGGGGCGGCCAAGGGGAACCCAGGGTCGACTGGGTGTGGGGGAGTGATAAGAAATGAAGTTGGTTATTGTATTGCGGTAGTGGCGCTCCCCATGGGATCTCAGACCAACCACTTAGCCGAAGCCATGGCAGCTTGCCAAGTTCTTACCCTTGCTAAATCTTTGGGTTTTAAAAAATTTTGGCTTGAGGGAGATTCAAATAACATCATAAAATTCCTTAAGGGTCTTTCCCCCCCATCATGGACTATCAAAAATATTATATCTCTAGCCAAGGAGATAATTAAGTCCTTCGAGATGTGTGTTATCTCACATAGTTATAGAGAGACCAACACCATGGCTGACTAGGTTGCCAACATGGTTGTTTGTGTCAATCAAATGATCAGCTGGAGAGGTGAGTTGGATCTTCCTCATGATGCGCATGCCATCCTCATTTATGATAGAGTGCATAGAAAAGAGGGAGTGATAAGTGATGATAACAACTTACTTATCAATGAAAGTTGTTATAATGAATTAGAAAGAGTGGCGCTTGAAGAAAGAGCTAGTGTTTAATGCGAACAAGACCCTGCACGCTTTCTGGGTGTCCATTTCTTTTTCAAGGGTTTCTATTCTCTTCACTTTGGCCCATGTTTTTGTTCTATTCTGCATTGTGAATGGTGTGAGAAATTCTGCCATTGATGCTATGGGAGGCAACATGAAAAGGATTGAACCACTTACCTATGATTAATGGAAGAAGAAGCCGAAAGCGTGGGCTATCATAGAAGCTGCTAAAATGATGGGGTATATGGAACAAATTCTAGGAAAAAACCCTACTATTACCCAATTATTCAAGAAGAATTGGAAGGAGGGCAGAATCACCATAGGCGGAAGAAAGGTGGAAATTGATGAAGGAATGATTGTTGAAGTTACAAGGATGCCAATGGAGGGAAGAAAATTCTACAGGGATAGAAATCTAACAGAGGCAACTATTAAGCAATTCCCGAAGGAAGACTCTGAGAAAGCCAAACTAGTGAAATCCAGCAAGACCTACTACTCACTAAAGATGATCAAAAAGGTATGGAGATGGGTTTTGTTTGTTGTGATGCAATATGTCACTCTAGATGGTAGATACTCTCTTGTTTATGGATATCATTTTGTTCTCTTGAATCACTTCCACCATAAAAAATATGGTGTCTATTCCTTTCTACCTGTATAGTTCCTTAAATACTACTATAAAGGATTTTAGGGCTAACCCGAACAACAATCTGCCCAACCATGAAGGGTTAATGTTGGTTTTATAAAACCATGTCAAGGCCACCTCTGTTCAGCACTCTATCATTAAGCTATTGGATTTGGAAGAGGAGTCTGATAACTCAGATTACAGTGAATATGAGGGGTCCGATACAAAGCTGGAAGATGATTTTAACAGGGATACCTCTGCTAAATGAACCGGAAAGGGGAAGGATAAAGATATGGTTTCTAGGTAAGACAAAAAGACTTCGGAAAAAGGGGTTAAAGGAAGTAGTAATAAGGAGCAGGAGGAGAGAAGCTTGTTTGAACAAGATGATGAGGATGATGATGATATGGAGACTGAAAGTGAAAATGCTACCCCACCGCCCAAGAAGAAAACCAAGTGCAATCCTATTATCACTGAAATCAGCCTAGAGAAGGAGGATGGTACATCAAAGACCCCTTCTACTCCTTTGGATTTGAGTAGATGAACTTATGATGTTGAGAAAGAGGGGAAGAATGTGGTGGAAGATGTGACTCTGCCTCCTAAAGACAACTTCACAGTTGCCGATGTGGAGACCCTGGAGAATAATGTTGTTTTTTCATAATTTAATAAAGATAGTAGTGATTCTCCTATTGACATGCTTCATATTGTGAAGAATGGGGTGACAGAGTTTTATAAGCTTATAGAATTGGGCATGTGTTGGATCATGCTTTGCCAAAACAAGCCCTTAAGTGGCAATGAAATTTCAAAAAATCAGAGTTAAGCAACTTGACATGAAAATTTGAATAAGTGGTGAACATTATTTTTAAAATATATAAGAAGAGAATCTATAGAAAATTGAATGTAGTTTATAAGCTACTAATTTTTTTTGGGAAAAAAAAAATCCTATTTGATGAAAATTTCAAACTTCAATGCAGTTGTACTAAAATTTTGAGAAAAAGATAAGAAGTAGGTGTATGTCTGACCACCCTAATCACAATCAAATCATAATATTTTTTTATAAGATTTATAATATAAGTATTAGATTCATGTCCGGATGTGACACATATTTGTTTATAATTTTTTGTAAAGTAAATAATTATTTATGATTTTTTTACTACAGCTTTTTAGAAATTCAGAAACTCCTACGTTTGACCACCTTAACTTGCTCAAAACCTTATGAAATTCATTTTTTTAATTTTTCTCTATAGTAGATGAAGAATAGGATGTGACACACGTTTCAGATTCAAAAAATGTTATACCGTTTGAAAGTTATGAGTGTTTTTCAATCAGTCTAACAATCGGGACTTTTATCAGAATTCGATTAGAAAATAAATAATGATTATTTATTAAAATTGAAATAAGACAAGCCTTATATTTTTGGAAAGTTGAGAATGTCCTTAAAAAGTGCTTTTCATTTTATCATTTTTGGCTATAAAAAAAGTCGTCAGCCACCAGTGTAAAGTCTAGAAAATCAAGGAATACTGAAAAACACGTTTTTTCAGTTGACTTTCTAGGCTTGTCACTTCCAAGCCAAATCCCAAAGAAAACTCAAGCTAAAATTTGAAATTTCTACAACAAAAATAGGATATCTGGTACAATCGGATATCCGATTTTAATAAGAAAATTCAATAACTAAATTTGCACATAATTAATCTATTGTTTATTAATATATAATATATTAATTTATAAAATTAGTATATGATATTAGGGAGAGGGAGAGAGAGAGAGAGAGAGAGAGAGAGAGAGGTGGAAGGGAGAGAGAGATAGAGAGATAGAGAGATTAGGGGAGGGGGAGAGAGAGAGAGAGAGAGAGAGAGAGAGGGAGAAGAAGGGAAAGGGAGGGAGGGGTAGAGAGAGAGGGGAGAGAGAGGGGGGAATGGAGGGAGACAGATTAGGGGAGAGAGAGGGAGAGGGAGGGAGAGGGGCAGAGATTACTTTAGTGGTGAATTTTTCACATCGGTGACCTGGGAAATGGCAGATATTTTGTATCAACTAGGGTAGCCATGTCGCCAAAACATTATCAATTTTCGTCAAAGTCATGGCCCGATCGCCATATGTTTTAGGCAATTAAATGTTTCTATGCGATGAATTCACCAATACAATATACGGTGGACACATGGTAAATTTAATTTTTTTGCCTACACTCTCTGAGGTTGCCTTAATAGATGACCATAATTCGCCTATAGGCATGTGAATATTTGTTAGCCAGGAGGACCTAATTCACCTGACATTTTGTCGACGCGTGTCTCCATTCACCCCAACTTTCGCCAACTATATTGTATTTGCCAATTATTTGGATGACCTATAATCGCCTCAAATATTAAATAAGTCATATTTGGATGACCTATAATCGCCTTGAAAATTACATGTCATGTTATAGTTACGCGGGATTCGTCAAATATTTGTATACCATATAAAATTCCCTTAGAATTTGCCATATAAGGATTGGTATAAATACATGCAAAGATCAGATCTATCTCAACACAATTTGGTGGGTTCTAAGCTCTGAATTCTGATCAATAACGAAGTTTCAGACCAAGGAAAATCATTGTTGTTGACTGCATTGGCGACTGCTAGTGACCTAAAGGTGGGCGATCATATATTTGAAGTATTATAATATTATTCTTAAATTATTTATATTTGTTTGCATTGTTGAGTTCATTTTTATTCAATGGCGACCCGTCAGTGCCAAGTAGTCAGGACTCGGAGGGCACATTCAGACCCCAAACATCTAGATTTTAGGTCGTAGGGCCAATGAAACATATATTATACATTATAGTCTATTATTGCTTCTTCAACAAATTGATATTTTTTGGGCAACCTTTATTTCGTTGGAGATGTTGAACAGGAAGAGGGGTAGGAAACCTAAATGTGGGGAAGGCCATGAGAGGCCAACAAAAAGAAGAATGTTGTCTTCGTACTTTGGCATTGGAAAAGATTATGGTGAAAATCAGGAAGGTACATCATCACAAGTACAAGTACAAAATTTGCCACCTACACCGCATGTTGAAGATGGCGGTGAACCTGATATCTCAGATAAGGATAATCTTGAAAAATATTATCTGTTAGATGCCCAAGTTAGTCGGAATGATATAATTGACTTGCATGATAATACCATTGATGATAATGCACGGAAAGGGAAAATAAAGGCCAGATCAAAAAAGGGTGAACCAGAATCAAAAAAGGATCGGGAGTGGGATATGTCAATGAGGAATTTTCAAATTAATTGGGCATCAAAGTATCCATTCATTAAACCAGTGGAGAATCCAATTGAAGGCAAGCCTCCAATAGACTGTAGGTTTAAGATTTGCACTTGGAAACATAAAAACGAAATTAGGTTGCAGCTAAAATTTGACACCATAGAAAAGCATATGGGTAAAGTTTATGAAAAACAAATGATAGCCAGGGTTGAAAAATCAGTGATAAGATGAAAAACAAAGGAGGAATGTAAGCATGTGAGGAATGCTGAAGAGTATTATTTTCATGAGAAAATACAGACAAAGCCTACTGAAGTTAAAGGTTCTATTGAAGCTACTTTTGGAAAAGCAATGCAAATAGAACAATTGGGAAAAGTTGTTCAGTTAAGCATTGTTTTTTTATATTTTGAGTAGAGGGCGTGCTATGACAGATTACCCATCAATTAGTGGTGTATTACACTTTTTGAAAGTTCCTAACTATCCTAATAAACACTAGTCAGTAAACAATGGATGGGAATGGGCAAGTTGTCTTGCTAAGGTTGAAAAAGAAGATGTAAAGGAAAAAATAAGAGAGTCAAACTTTATTGCATTTTATTTAGACGAAGTTACGGTAGTAGACAATACTTCATGGGTATGCATGCATGTTTATACTATAGATAAGCATACCCGCCAACCTCATCTACTATCTGTTACTAAAATGAAGGAGAGTGCAACAACGAAAAATTTATTTCAACTAGTAAAGAGAAGTTTAATTGAATATGGAGGTATGGATGACATGATGGTAGCCAAAAAATTGGTTTGTGTTGGAGAAGATGGAGCTTCAGTAATGCAAGGTCACAGAAACGGTCTTTGTACAAAGATTGAAACTTCATTTGCACCATACATTACTGTAATTCATTGCATGGCTCACAAAATGAATCTAGCTTTTGGAATTGTGAGAAAGTTTGCTTCGGTTAAAAAAATTGAAATTTTAATCAGAGAGCTCTACTCAAACTTCTATCGAAGTCCCAAGCGATTTATGGAAATTCAACACTTTGCTAATGTAATAACTGATGGGAACAAGCTTCTCAAGGATAATGATACTAGATGGATCTCTTTGGATGGTCCAACGCATTGAGTGTTTTCAGAATATCCATCCTTGATTGGACTATTTCACATAGCTCACGATGAATCAGATCAACCAAAATTTCCTGACCTTCTTTGGAGGTTAAGTAATTTAGAGACACTCTTAACTTTAGCAGCTCTTCTGCCCATGCTAGAGAAAATGAGGAATATTATGAAGTTTGCCCAAAAAAGAGCTTTGTATATTGCAGAATATGCTATGCTGTGTAAGCTGGCATGCATGACCCTCGACAATCTCTATCGAAATCAACCAACACTATCTGATGAAAAATTTGTTAAGTGGCGGACACTCACAGATTTGAACAATCCTAATAACTTTTTACAAATCGATGCAGACGGGGAGGTATGTGCCAATGTATGGGAAGTTGAGATACCAATGCACTTCTATGCCATGGTCAACCCCGAGGAACTAGGAAAGCGCCCCAGGAAGCAACTACCAAGAGTTAAAAGGGAATATTTTGACAAGATTGTTGAAACTATAACTACTTCTATGAAGAAAATTGTGTATGATCTTTCCTCACAAATTAGAAGCAGATTCCCTCCTGACAACCTTCTTGAAGCCATGTCTATTGTGTTTCCTCATTATTGGAGCCTCAACAATGCATCTGATTTTCGAAGTAAGCTACTAATTTTGATAAAACAATTTTGCACATATAGAGAATTGAATGGAGTAACTATAAATGGAATATTAGATGAAACTCATCTTCGAGAGCATTCATCTCATTTTGCATACACTATGAGAGAACAACATGCCAAAATGGAGAACCCTCACAAAGAGGGATCAGTAACAAGGCTTTGGAAAACTATAGCTGAGAACTTAGCGTTGCGTGATTCAATGCCAAAATATGTGAAGCTTGTTGATTTATATCTTACCATGATATTGGGTTCGGTGGAAGATGAGAGAGTTTTCAGTGCTTTGGGGTTCCTAAAATCAAAGCTAAGAAACAAACTAGACAAAAATTTGGAAAATTGCTTGAGGCTCTATACATCTAGGTATGATGTCCACACTTTTCCTTACAATAGGGCACTGCAAATCTGGAGGTCCAAATGTGAAAGAAGAGGTTTGGGAAAAAATTCAAACCAGAGTGCCAATGGGACTATTGACTCATGTACTAGACCTACTAGTAGCATTGAGATGCAGTTCAGTGAAGGTATGCAGACTCAGAGTGAAGAAACCACAGACAAGAATCAAGAAAGCTCAAAATTTGATGAGGATGAATGGCAATTGTAAGAGATTGGTATTTATTAATCTTATTACTGTATCTCATCATTCATATTACAAAATCATATTACTTTTTGCAATTAGAATTTAATATTGATTTGTAATTGTATTTTTCAACTTTCTATTTCCAATTTTAAAATAGCATAATAAAAAAAGACCATAATGTGTTTATTGATACAGAGATGTTTATTCTTTATTTAGACAAGTTTGAGTCTCAAATTTGTGTGATACATTTCAGAACCATATGATACGATTCATTCAATAGTAATACACATGTCGAGAACTTAGATTTTCATTAATTCTTTCAAAATATAGCCATATGATACAATTCATTCAATAGTAATACACCAATCTGTGTGATTCTCCATGCAAATTGCAAAAGTGAATACAACAGCTCCTGTGTGATTCTCCAATGTCCATACAAAAGTGAATACAAAGTTTTAGAACCCTTGGCAAATGACCTTGAATTCCCTTTTATAGAAGCAAGGGAGCAACAACAGCTTCAGGTCAAATTGCAAGTTTGCAACATGTGAAGACTCAACATCAAAATCACAAACTCAGCATAGATTTATATGGCCATCACAAGTCGTATTAGCAATTTAACATCTCATGCATGTCTGATGTCTCCTGTTCAAAAAAGAGTTCAAAATTAAATATTAAATATAGATAATAGCAATGCCTAAAACCTAGTAATTAGAAATAGATAAATGCATAAATGTTAAAGCAAGGGAGAATTTGAGAATACAAATTACTGGCTGAAGTTTTGCACTATGCATCATTGATTCATAGGCTAGATTAGCAAAATAGCAATAGCGAGTGCTGGTTTTTTCCTATTCACAAAATAGAGTTATTTCAAGCGATGCCAAATTGTTAGGCCCAATATGAAAAGCTAATGTACTGAGAGGGGAGGGGTGAATTAGTACTTCAAAACTTCTCTTTAATAATAACCTTACTGTTATGCATAAACAAAATAGTGCAGTAACATAAAATAAAGTTAAAATAAACAGATAACAATCATACATGATTCACTCCATAACACATATATTTTGGTTACGCAGAAACTCTTGGTTAGAGATAAAAACTGTGGTGGGGATGGCACCCACAACTTCACTACTACAATAATAAAGATTGCTCGGTTAGAGCTACATTTAGCTATTTCTGATAGCTTACCCTGTTAGGAGTAACAAGATCTATTAGATCTACCTTGCTAAAGGATTTCACAATATTTATTCTGAATGTTGCACCTAGTTAGAGGCTTTACAATTTATAGACTTGGTTAGAGTCTTTTACCCTGTTAAAGGTTTCTCTTTCAACTTCACAATATTACAATAAAATCATTACAAACATCTACAACTTTACATCTGAAATGTTATAGCAGATTCTATGTGCTCAGGATAAGATTACCTTTCTTATAGCATACCTCGGTAACTCATATAGTAACTCAGTAAACCCTTCTATTTACTCTGTTCTTCGACTGTTCTCTGAAAACCTTCTTGGTGACCTCTATGTCTCTATAACAATCTTCCTTTATACATATATATACACACCTTGCTCTTAATTCATGCTGTATAAATAGATCTCTTAAAATGGTGATTCCAATTCATTTCTTCGATCGTACAAACAAGATTCCTTGAATGAATAACTAAACAAAATATTTCATTGGTTAGATTGTCCTTGTAATCATACACAATCTTCTAGTGCAATTTCCAATGTAATAACGGTTAGATGTACCTCGATCTTGTAACACATTTTCATATGCATGTCCAGGTTCAATGTATCTGTTAACACGTTTCACTCAGTGAATATCAACTCGGTGTGTTAACTTCACTGCTCGGTAGCCATAAAAAGATACTCGGTAGACGGCTTTGATGTGCACTGTGTTCTGTGACTACTTTCTTCTGTAACCGACTAGACTGTGCATACTGACTTCTCTGTTTATACCAACTACATGATTCGGTAGTGCTAATTGACTAGAATATATAGTATGACTTTGAATATAAAAACTAAAGGCAACTTGATAAGTAGTAACAATCTCCCCTTTTGACATTAGTTGAGATGTTTGACAAAAACTACTTTCAAAGTCATAACTCAAAAATCTATATACTTGCAAAATGACTACACTTGACAATATATACAATAGTCAATGAAATAGTATATGCAGATATACTCCCCTTATCATTATTCTGTATATTACTTGGATTTTGCATGCTCGGTTCTGTTCTATGCTTGTGTGCTCTGCTAGCTCTGCATGCTCTGCTCGGTATACTCCCCTGTATACAATACTCAAAACTGTATTACCAAAATTGTATCACTCTCCAAATATAGTATATTACTCCCCTTATGTAGTATTATATGTAGTATTACTCCCATTTTTTGACAAACATCAAAGACTTAATTTCCATCCAGGGGTGGTAACTGATCAAAAATAGATTTATACTTGTTCTAGGCGTCGGTGAGTGCGACTAAGAGTGCATCCTTTACACTTTCCATTAAAGAATTTTGTGCTTGAATATCAGCCAATAGTGATATTAAGCCATCAAGAGTGCTTCCCTCTTGTGTAGTTGATAGGCATGTAGCTCAGTTAATTTGCTCTTGAACTGATGAGAGATTAGGAAGGAATAATGTCTAGAGGGTCATTATATCCATCCTGATCTTAGGCTCTTCATTTCTGAGTTCTAACTATTGAGCCATGAGCTGTTGAAGCTCAGTATAAAAATTCTGAACTGAATTAGGATCGGTGGTCAACTTAGTTGAGAGATCAGTGATCTCTTTCTCAATTGCATCAATTTTATTCTTGATATCTTTAATGAATAAGGAAAATGTACAAAGTTTCTAAAATAAATAAAGAACATGCTTGAGTTGAGGGGACAACTCAGCAATGAATTTGACAAGCTTTACTTTTCCTATAGCGAGAGCTTTTTGTACCTCTTCTATCATCTTTGCAGTAAGCTCTTTATCTTTTAGCTTGCTCACGTATTCAGATGCATCAACTCTAGATGTTTCTATTTGAGTAAGGAGTTCATCCAGTTGAATGTGGATGGCTGCATTGGTTGACACTGTTGCTGAAGGTAGCATATCTATTAGTAGTGTCTTCACCTTCTATAGTACTTTATTCTTCTTTTGAATGGCCAATTGTTTTTCTTGTTTGTCCTTTGCTTTGCATAGTTTACCAAAATCAATAAGTGCTTGCCCTTTTAATTTTGAGATATCCACATTGGGCAACACTATCGGTTTAGTTAAATCAGCTTTGAAACTATGTTTTCTCACCTTCTTCTCTTTACCTTTGATCGGTTGTACTAAGACAAGTGCTTGTGAGGCTTGCTGACCCTTGGTAGGTTGCTCAGTAGATGCAACACTTTGGTTGGTTCCTGTCGCCGTTGTGGTGTCCTTGGGTGTCTCGATACTAGGGGTCTCAGCTGTAACATTTTCAGTGCTTGACAGTGCTTGAGACATCTGATCTTTAGTTTTATTTTCTGCTGCTTCAGACTTGTGACCTTCGATGCCTTATTCTATATCCTGAGGAGCTTCAGTAGAGACAGGTGGCTTGACCGGCAGATAAGGCTGAACTTGTTCTAAGATAGATTCACTAGATACAAGTTTTGCATAGGTAGTGCCTTCTATCATTTCCTGCTCTGGTGCTTCTGCATCCATGACATCATCAATTTGAATAGTGTCAGTCGGGTCTTTCTTGGTAGTATCAGGACCTTGCTCGGTGACACCAAGATCGTGCTTGGTGACATCAACAATTTCAACTTGAGATTGTTCACCGACATCCTTTATTTTGAAGATATCCTACCATTTGGCTTTTGTCTCATTTTCTACATCAATGTATAGCCCATTCATCAATTTTAAGGCTCTTTGTTTGACAAGAAATTTAGAATTGTAGGTTGTCAAATGCTCCTTTATTTCTGCTACAGACATATCAGGAAATAGATGGACTATACTTCTTTCTCTTATTTGTTTCTCTGAGTCCATTGCATATTTCCATATGTTATCAATATGTAAGTATAATTCACTCGGAAGTGACTTTACTAGTTCTAAAGGAGCTAGCCGAAACTTTAGAAATGTGCAAATGATAGCTTCTTCAATTTGTTGCTTCTCATCATTATTCCTAGTCTCATACTTGAGATATCTAAATCCTACAAATCCACCATATTATTTAAGATTGGCACAAAAGTTTTCAACACTATGAATATTTACCTTCTTGCTTTTTACAATCTGAAATTTGTTTGCATCATCGAATTCTATATCACTAGACTCTTTTACCAAAATGAGTCTCCAAGTAGATTTCTTGTAGGTCTTGGTTACCTTGGGAACAGTAACACTCTTTTTTTTCTTACTCGGTGATGTAACTGATGCTCTAGTGTTGGGTCTCTTTGTTGGTGGAGTCGGTAGGGCCTTTGAAATGTCCTATTTCTTTCTTTTCAAAACTTTACCCTTAGGCAACTCGATACTTAATGTTATTGCTGCCTCTTGAGCTTTTGATTCCTCTTTGGTGATGGAAAGAGTGCCTTTGACAGGTGTAGAGGAGGATTCTTCTCTGAATTTCTCAGATAAAACCTTTATCATCTTTGTAGCCTTTCTTGTAGCTTTAGGTACTACAATGCTCATTTTCACCTTTTCTTTAACTTTTTCATAAGTTCCATATCTCAGTTCAGTAGTATGCCTCGACAGTGTAAGATATGCATCAATTTGTTGTTATGTAATATCATAGTCAATCTCATAACCCATTGGTGGCAAAGATTGAGTCCTTGGTTCAACAACATTCATATAACAGTAATCGGTGTCTACCTCAAAACATATATCGTCCTTATATTTCTCTACCAGCTATGGTGGAATCCGGTACCTGTTGTGCATCTTCTCTTGAAATTTGCTGAAATAGTCATCCATGATATCATTAAAATTATCTCCCAATTTCTTAATAAAATCATTGATCTAATGGGTGATAGGTTGGTGTAGCTCCCAAACTACTTTACTGACTGAGGGAAAGAACTTCTCAAAGTAGAAAAACATGCATACAAGAAGTGAACCAAACTTCAGTGTGTTTGCCGAGTTGTTCTTCTTTGGCTTCCTTATTGTGTTTAGGTTCTCAAACAAGTTCTTCAATAGTTCTTCACATAAATCTACTTTCATTCCCTTTTTCACTATTTTATAGGCTAAGTCAACTACTGCACATGGTACACTATTTTCCCTTGCTGATTGGAAGAAACAGTAACCGATTACTCTAATTGCAAACTTAAGTTCTGCATCAGTGACATTGTTCAATTTCAGTCCTCAGTAATCAAATTCTACTCCAGTTAGACTGATTAACACCTTCTGTGATATCATTTTATGTTCTTGTGCGTGATCATAGATAGGATACCCGGTGATCACATGAATGATCTCCTTAGTTGTTTTGAATGGTTTCTCTTCTAGCCACATAAAATCATCATGAACTTTTCTTAAAACAAACTTAACCGACTGGGGTTTGAACACACGGGGATAGGCTAGGGCTTTAGTTAACCCCTTGATTTTGATATGCTCGTACTTGCTATCCATTTTTCCATCGGTACAAAGTTCATCATATGTGTCACTAATCTCAACATGACCGAGTTATTCAACATGGTATTTGGTGAAGAATCTAACATCTTCGACTAACAAGACTCGATCAAGGATGAGTGAAAATGCAATTTTGTCATCCAGTTTAGAGGCGACTTTAGGAGTCAAAGAGTACTTCAGCAAGGGCTTCTCCACATTCTTGACAACTATGGGATCTTGGATCTTGGGCACCATTGTAGATTTCAAGTAAAAAACTTAGCAAAATAACCTTAGGGTTTGATGGTTTACAAATGACTGACGCTTCACACTCGGTAGATAATAGAAATTTGACAAGATCGGAAACCAGCTTAACAGTGTGATGAGATTTGATGTAAATACCTTGAAATTTGCTCTGAATGAAGTTTGATCGCCTTGATTTGCTCTGTTCTGCTCTCTTGAAAACTTGGTGAATGAGAATGACCATGAAAATACCTTTAAGTACACAAAATACCTTATCGAGCTCCGTGCGAGTTAGGTCAAAACATTAAATGCACTCGGTTCACCTTTAACTGATTTACTCCTTTTTTTTTCATTTTAACCGAGTAACCAAATTTCCTTCATTTACCAACTTGACAGGCTTCCTGTATACACTAACTTGACAGGTTTCCTGTAAAGTACTTTTGATAGAATTTCAAACTTACTAATGCATCTTAACTATGCAGATTTTGAATTTTGTACATAATAGAATAGGAACTGTTATGATTTAACCTTTAGAGAATGCAGTCCCTTCATACCTTTTTTGATTAATTTGGAATAGGTGCACCTAGCTCGGTAGGTAAGGTGCTTTCTTCATCTGACATGATTTCCTTCTTTTTCCAAATCATCATAAATTTTTCTTTTATCTCTTCAATTTCTCTTCTAGGTTGATCTCTGCAATCTCCAGCTAAATGTCCATCTTTGTGACAATGAAAACATGCCATACCAGGATTTCTCCATGATCTTCGGTTGTTCATTCCAAACCTTATAAAATAGTTGGCACTAATAAGTCCATATCTTCCACAACATTCGCACCATATCCTTGTATTGTAATCCCATGGTACTGTTGCATATTGTCGGTAAGGATTTGTGTGAGTTCGGTAACCAGTAGTGTTTGCTCGATATGGACACCACATTTAGTTCTTTTGCTTAGACCAGCACTTCTCGGTACTATGTCCATATCTATTGCAATTTTTACAAAACCCTTTGAATTTTGTCTTCTGATAGTTCTTAACAGACTTTGTCCTATATTGATTAGATGTGTGACCATATTTATTGCAATTGTAACAATATCCATTGGACTCAGTGATATTCAGTTGCTTACCTTTTCTAATCTAGCATATGTTGGCTGTATGACCTTGATTTCCATAGTAGTAGCAAATAGGCTTCTTCCTTTTGATGTTATTCCTGTTTCCAGCTTGCTTTGATGATTCTCCTCTCTCGGTAGTATGAATTCCTTTCTCGGTAGAGTCTTTTCCTTTGTAACCGAGTCCTGCATCTTTGTTGGGTCTTCTTGTATTCGGTTGCTCATTCAACATCTTTGATGCACCATAACTCCTCTTCAATGTTTCTTTGGATTTCTTCTCTGTTTCAAGTTCATTGATCAATCTTGATACTTCAAGTTTCAATGCTTGATTCTCATCATTTTCAGAATTGCTTCATGATGTGTATAACCTAGTTGATCTATCATATTTTGTTGAATCCTAGTTAACCTTATGATTTCATCATTCTTATCAGATACTAAGACTTCAAGTTGTTGTTTCTCTCTTTGTAGATCTCTTGCTTTATCCTCTATTGTCCTCAATGCATCTAGATTTTCAGTCATTTGTGTACTAAAATGTTCATGTTCTCTTTTCATTGCTTTTAGTTGATCAACCAATGCTTTGTTCTTTTCTTTCAATACTCCAATCATTTCTTCAGTCTCTTCAGATATACTATTCTCAGATGATGTCTCCATTTGTTCCACTAACTCTTAAGAATCCTGCAAGTCATCAGATAATCTTCTTCTTACTTTCAGAAATTTTTGCATTTGCCTTTACATGTCTACAATAACTTGATTTGCATGATCCAGCTCTTCTTGCAGATACACAATCCTCTGACATTGTTTATAGCCTTCCATTGATAAGATCTTTCTCTTTAGTTAGTTAAAACCTTTTCCAAGATTCAAGCTCTGATACCAATTGTTAGGCCCAATATGGAAAGATAATGTATTGAGAGGGGAGGGGTGAATCAGTACTTCAAAAATTTTCTTTAATAATAACCTTACTGTTATGCATAAAGAAAATAGTGCAGTAACATAAAATAAAGTTAAAACAAACAGATAACAATCATACATGATTCACTCCATAACACATATATTTTGGTTACGTAGAAACTCTTGGTTAGAGAGAAAAACTATGGTGGGGATGGCACCCACAACTTCACTACTGCAATAATAAAGATTGCTCGGTTAGAGCTACATTTAGCTATTTCTGATAGCTTACCCTATTAGGAGTAACAAGATTTGTTAGATCTACCTTGCTAAAGGATTTCACAACATTTATTCTGAATGCTACACCTGGTTAGAGGCTTTACAATTTATAGACTTGGTTAGAGTCTTTTACCCTGTTAAAGGTTTCTCTTTCAACTTCACAATATTACAATAAAATCATTACAAACATCTGCAACTTTACATCTGAAATGTTATAGTAGATTCTATGTGCTCAGGATAAGATTACCTTGCTTATAGCATACCTCAGTAACTCATATAGTAACTCGGTAAACCCTTCTGTTTACTCTGTTCTTTGACTGTTCTCTAAAAACCTTCTCGGTGACCTTTATGTCTCTGTAACAGTCTTCCTTTATACATATATATACACACCTTGCTCTTAATTCATGCTGTATAAATAGATCTCTTAAAATGGTGATTCCAATTCATTTCTTCGATCTTACAAACAAGATTCCTTGAATGAATAACTAAACAAAATATTTCATTGGTTAGATTGTCCTTGTAATCATACACAATCTTCTAGTGCAATTTCCAATGTAATAATGGTTAGATGTGCCTCGATCTTGTAACATGTTTTCATATGCATGTCCAAGTTCAATGTATCTGGTAACATGTTTCACTTGGTGAATATCAACTCGATGTGTTAACTTCACTGCTCGGTAGCCATAAAAAGATACTCGGTAGACAGCTTTGGTGTACACTATGTTCTATGACTGCTTTCTTCTGTAACCGACTATACTGCGCATACCGACTTCTCTGTTTATACTAACTGCATGATTTGGTAGTGTTAACCGACTAGAATATATAGTATGACTTTGAATATAAAAACTAATGGCAACTTGATAAGTAGTAACACAAATTCCAAACAGAAAAAACATAAAACCTTGAAATTAAGAGTAAAAGAAGAAAATTGTGCAATACATACTATGATTCTTAAGATTTTTGTGCCATTTTTTGTAGGGTGCTCCACTCTTTGTCTGATGGAAGGTCAATATTCTGTAAACTATGGAAAGTCAACTGCAACTTCATCAACATTCCATATTTAGAAGATTGACTTGACATCACTGTTTCATCCAATACCAAATTTAGAGTTGTAAATGGTTGGATGAATTCCAGAAAGCTTTGGGGAGTTGTGTCCTTAGGAAGCAAGTCTAAATCAGACTTCATTTTTATCTCCATGCTTTTTTGTAAGTTTCTTTTCCAATGAATTTTTTTCATGGGTCAATGGTCTTAGGCAAACCAAGTTTAATCAAATTATTTTTCTTTTCTTGCAGCTTAAATATATTTTTTCCATAATTTTCCATAACTTCTGATGTTTCCCTTCGTTTCTGCCATTTTTGAATGATAGATGATGTCTTCACTGTGGCATGAATGTGGTTCTTAATTCCCTTGGATGCCAAGTAGCTACCACTGGAACTATAGACTACTTGTAGAATCTTTTTTGCCATATCCTCTTTTGGATAAACATGTATGCTCTTCTCAAAGTGCCCTTTGATTTTCATATAAATAACTCTCAGACTTTCATTCAATTCAAACCATTCCCACAACTTGTCACTCCTCTACATTATTTGTCACCAAATGTTTTCTAGTATATACTTCATTGTATTTTTCATATTATCTTTCAATCTATCCTCCAAAGTTTTTATTTTATCATTTGCATTGTGCAGGTCTTCTTTCATTTGTGCATATTTTTTTCTTTCTTCCTCTACTTCCTCTTGCAAATGTTTTTCTTTTTCCTTCCCATGATCTAATAGGTCTTGTAATTTTCTCATTTTGGCAGCAGCAGACTCATAACTTTTGTATAATTTTTGAAAACTGGCTTTTTCCTCATGAACTTTTTAACTACTTTTAGCCAGTTTTTCTGTCAAGTCCTTCAATTCTGCATCCATCTTTTCATGCTCTGCAATTTCTACTGCAGAGCCCAAATTTTTTATCCTTTTCTATAAATCATTGAACTTGCTATCTGCTACTTGCCTCCTTGAGTTTTCATTTGCCAGGTCTGCCTATAACTTTTCTCTTTGTTTCTCCAGTTTATTTTTTTCTCTCTCCACCTTTAGTAGTGAAGTGTAGACCACTTCGTTAGTCCTTTTTGACACACTAATTTTGTCCAAATTATGTACTTTGGAAAAATCCATTTGGAGGGTGCTAACTTTAAATTCAAAGGAATCTATCTGATTCTGTGGTGGATTTTTATCTTTAGTTGGGGTCGGGGGCATAACAACCATGAACTCCATCATATATTTTTGTGGGTCATATGTTGGAAATACCTTGTTCCTTGCAGGCTCTTCGTTTAAAACTTCAGTCAAGGAACCCTATGAAATGCTTTCTTTTTTTCTTTATTTTCTTTTGTTGTGTGTTCATATTTTTCATAGTAATCACGATATTGAAAATTTGGGCTTGCTGAAGCAATTGAATGTTTGAAAGGTGACATAGGAATACTAGAGGCTCCAGTTCCACTTATTCCTATGGTTTTAACTAATGCTTGACTAGGATTACCAACAACAATTCCTGATACTATCCCACTCCCACTGACACTTTCATGTGTAGTTTTCATAATCTTTTTAGGTGTGCGATCTAAAGCTGCAAATGATTGTTTTGTAGTGTCAGTGGCACTTGATATAGGATTCTGAATAGTATTAGTATCTACCACTAGTGGCCTCTTGTAAGAGATATTTTGTTGTAGCCCTTGTTCAACAACTAGACAACTAGTATCAGTAGTACTAGTAGTACCCATGCCAACCCCACCAATCATAGCATCACTTGACTGAACAATAATGGGAATACTATCCCCAGATTCTCCACTTGTGGCAATGGCACTTGATTCACCACCAATGGGAATACCATGATGTGGTACTAGTTGTGGATTTGAACCTGAAACAAATGTAGCTAGACCCTAAGGGTAATGAGTAGTACCTATCCGTGATGAATCTGAAGAATCAAGTCCAATGACTTGTTTAACAAGAGCTTTTGACTTTGACCCTGATGGAAGTTGTACCTGAAGTGGATATGAAATGCCCTCTCCTCTGGCACCCAGACCACCACCTTCAAAACCCATTTTGCCCACAATGCTTGCTCCTTTGCTATATTTTTCTTTCATGGACTCATGGACTACACCTAATATTTTAGGGACTATAGTAGTTGTTGCAGTGGGCTCAACCTCATACTCATCATCATCGTCACTCCTGTCATGTGTTGTTGTGGGATGCTCCATATTCCACAATTTGCTAAACTCTCCATCCTCATCAATGGTCTCAAATTTTGCACTGGTCTTTGGTTCACCAAGATTCTTCCTCATAGTCCAAAAATCTTTTATTTTGGTTTGAGTCCAAAAACTCTCTTTACATTCATACAGAATTGATTTGGGAATAGATTTCTTAGATGGATTAGCAGATTTTAGGTAGAAATTGTAGGACCTCCTATTTTGGATGCTCTGGCCCTCCTTTGTTGTCCTCTGTATGTGCAATGCCATAATTTGTGATGAAATATCTTTTGTTGAAATGTTATTGTCAGCTGCAATTTTATCCATCTCTTTTTTAACCTCATCCCAAGAGTCCATGTTTCTAAGCTTTTCTAGCAATGGTTTACTTTCATGTTGACATAACGCTAAAGAGTTCCCATTTTTCTTAAGCCTTGCTTGAACTACACCAATTGGATCATACTGCCAAAGACCCTCATCACCAAAGTTAAAAACTGTCAAAAAATCATGTGCCACATTGAATGCTTTTCTCTCAAATTTGAACCCTCCACATGAGAAAGGCAAGGAAGGAAATATCCTCTTCTTTTACTGAACATGGAAGTGCCTATCTATTCTCTCCAATTGTTGTACATACTCCAATGTAAATACCCTCTCTGTCACATGTATTGGAAGTCTGTATGGTTTTATTGTCCATCCGTAAAACCTTAACACAATAAATTCTTCCATGAAGAACCAATCAGCCAATTCTATTTGACTTCCGAGTTGAATGCAATCTCTACAAGACACAGGCAACCTAGGCATTAGAGTGCTTGTAATTTCATTATACATTGGTGCCAAAAAGAAGTCTACAAAATGTTTGTAGTTCTTTTTGTTATCATGCATCCTTATCTTTGGTGTCCATTCATATATTGGACACTCTGTTCTCTTCCCAGTCTTCTCATCAATCTTATAGTTCACAATTTGAAGCTTGTTGGTCTCGAATATTGCATGATACTTGGATAGAAGGAGATAGCACAAGTAGTATGAGAACCTAAATGACTTACAGGAACCTTTTTTGATCATTAGTAATTGTTTTTGCATGGATTGAACAATGTGCTCAATAAAATTATATCTTATTGGCTGACCTTCACAATGGATATTATAAATCATTTCAAGAAGGCTTGCACCCACTTCCCTATTATTTTCCAATCGTAGGAAAAATGACAGAAAGGAAATAGTATCCCCAACCCATGGAACAAAAATGTTAGAATCATAAGGAGGCTTATGATTCTGATCCAACACAAAACCAGTACCACTCTTTATTAGAGATTTCATAAATGAATCTCTGTGACTTGGATTTGTTGGCATTTTGATGATGTTTTGATTGTCATTGATGGACACACACTTTCTTGATGATGGACAAACACTTTCTTGATGTATGACTTATGCTCAACTGGTAATTGTTCCAACCGATATTGTGTATTATTGAATGTATAGTCTTTAGAATATCGGTATTTTGCAGAAGATGTTTACCGGTCACAGATTGACTGAAGAGCTCAAGTGGTATGGGGACCTCAAGTGGTTCGAGGATCACAAGCAGTATGAAGGACCCAAGCGATAGTTAACTTTTGATCGAAACACTTTGATCTACCAGTCTTCATTTTTGTCAAACTGGTAATCGGTATATTGTATTGTGTGGGAGAAAAAGCGAGAACAGGTTATCATGCCCTAATCCTACCTTTTGACACACATTACGGAATACGAAAGAGCCTAGAGGTATCACACAATTGGCTACTTCTTTTTGTGAAAGAGAGAGCCACGGGCTACCTATTAGGATTTCTATTCCTTTGTTGTAATTGAAAGGTAAGATTATGCAAGTTCAATTCCTAACCCTAAAATGCAAGTATGAGCTAACAACAAGATTTGCAGAATTGAACTTGAACAATGGAAAGCTGTAAACACAAGGATAAAACAAGAATGCAGATGCGTACCCAGAGTCAAAATTTGACTGAATGTTCAGGACGGGGGCGCGGGCGCCACTGTCCTGATTCTGTCCCGGAACTGCACTTGAAACTGCTATTTTGCACTCTGGAAAACTATCTGAAATGTTGTCTGTCAGGAGGACCAGGGCGCCCAGCGCCTCTGTCCCAAGGACCAAGGCACCCAGCACCCCTATCCAAGCAGGACCATGGCGCCCCACGCCCCTGTCCTGGTATTTTGCTCTGCAATTTGGTGTGGGGTGTTGTCTCAACCTGGTTTTCCCGGATCTGTAACCTGCGGCGTCATCTGAGTCCCGAAACCTGCACTTGTATCTGAAAAGGGTGTTTGGGCGGCTATATAGGGTTTTGCCTTAGTCAAACCCCCACTTCGATGATTTCCACCTCCACGAATAGCCAAGTTGTATTGTAAAAGTAATGTGTGTGCAGACCTTGTGTGTGTGCAAGATCTAAAATGCAAGCAAGCAAACTAGAGCAACTTAGAAAGTAAACCCTAATTGCTTGTAAATGATAATGTAAATGCTCTAAATCAAGATGCAAAGTGATCTAAAGCATGAATAAATGAGATATTGAAGCTTATGCAAAGACATGAAAACAACATGAAATCATACCCAACCCCCAAGGGAGGGGTACAAGCCAATCTTCAGTCGGTAATCTCCTATTGTTCTTCAATGTCTTCCAAGCCCTAAATGGATGAATGGAATTGATAAATGCTTGATAGAGGGATGTTGAATGTTGTTGAAGTCTTCAAAGATCTGCTCTTTTGCTACATATGAGATTCCTGAAAACAAAATTCGGATCCCTTCAAATGAAGAAAGAGAGCTCTTATGTATGAAACCCTAGGTCGTAATTTCATCTTTTGGCCGACCTAGAGATTGAATCTCCCGCCAATTTCTTGGGGTTAAGCTTTATTTTATGATTGGATCATGCTCCTAAAATTTGAGAAAAATGTCCGGGACCGTGTGCACTCCGGGCGCCATGGTCCCGGCAATTTTTCACCAAATTTTCAGGGCCGTCAGATATGATGATTTTAGAGAGAATCCCGAAGTTACGGGTGATTTCGAGATGTTTTGACCCCCGAAATCAAGCCCCCAAGTTCAAAATAGGACTTAATTAGGGTTTTTGATTAGATGATGTATTGGAGGAATAACATGAAAAGGGGCACACTTTAATGAAAGGGCCCGACTTTATGATGTGAAGGATGATGAAATAGGACCTTAGACCTAATTAATTTGATTAATTAAGTGCTAAAGGGGAAATGCAATGCAAAATGCAAACCGTGTCAAGGCGGGTGCTAAACTAGGTGTGAAATTGTACTGCCTTAGCAAGTGCGCACAATTTACGATGCTACATTTAGCCCCCACTTTAGCGGTCATATGAGTACTACGTGCATATGCAAGCTAAAGTACAGAAAGTAAACATCATTTGAAAAAGGATATATCCATAAGTTGTCGAACAAAGCCCCCAGCGGTATCTGCAGTACACAGTTAGGAACTGCACCCTACAAAACACACGTTAGATCACAAAATCACCTAATGCTTACTAAGGAAAGTGATGAAATTTATGAGTAGCTATATGCCCCCGCTATTTCGACTTGCTTATTAGGGAGGTGAAACAGGGTAGCATGCTTACTTACGACAAATTGTGTAAGAGAGTATTGATGAGGGATGTTCACTGAAAAGGCTTCATCAAAGCACTTTTTGGAACATCGCGAGAGTAGGGGAATGAAAATACGATTCCTACACAACAAACGGTTCGAAAATTGCATCTCCCAAACTCAAGTTATGATGAAATGAGTGATAGAGGAAAATTAGGGTTTTGAAAGTAAATGTAAAGGAATGAAAGTATATACCTTGAAAGTGACATTTGCATTTGTCACTTTGTTGATTTCTAAATATTGTCTATTGCAACGGAGCCCACATAGCCATCATCATGCCTTCACAACGACCGGAGCGTCCCACGAGGATTGAGATCCTGCGACAGGCCATGATCAACGACGAGCCACTAGACGAGGTGAGTTGACTAAATGTTGACTTTTGATTTTCTGCGTTTGACTTTCTGTGATCGTTCGCGGGCCCTGGAATCTGATCATGGGTCCCACATAGGGCGCCATGGTCCCTGTGGGGTGCCATGGTCCCTTCAGGGCGCCATGGTCCCTTCAGGCCACCATGGTCCCTGTGGGGCACCATGGTCCCTGACAGGGTGCCATGGTCCCTGATAGGGTGCCATGGTCCCAATCAGGACTTGGCGAGAGATACTAGGGTTAGCATACGATGTTGACAGTTTGTATGAATGATTTTGATGATTGAGTACTGATTATAGTTATGTTTTTGTGTTGTAGGGTCTCCCATATATGAGAGAGCATACGACGGGGCAGATTCTTCATAGTTTGCGAGATCAGATTCCCCGGCTGACTCAGGCAGAGAGAGACACATTGTCGATCGTGGGTTTATGGTCTATGATTCTTATGCCAGCCATTTGATTTCATCCTGCAATGCTGATGGCACTCATGGAGCGATGGGATCCTGACACATGCACGTTCCAGCTTCCAGTAGGGGAGATGACGGTGACACTTGAGGATGTGTACCGCATTCTTCACCTACCGATCAGAGGAGCTACCGTGACATATGCGACCGATCGGTCAGTAGAGGATCATTAGAGGGAGCAGGTATATTGCATAGGGAGAGTCATGCCGAGTGAGACGAGAGGTTGTATCATGGTTAGCTAGCTCTTACATCCTACAGGAGAGGTGCCCCTCATGAGACGTCTTATGATAGCCATCATTACACTAGCCGTCTACCCTAATGGGTGAGGTACGCACATGCATGGGGGTCTCACATGGTGCATCAGGGCTATGGAGAGACACAGGAGAGTATATGCTTGGGGTCGGAGTATGCTTGCACATCTCTATCACGACCTCGAGGAGTATGTTTTCAGACAGGGTTGCAGCTTGATGACATGCACACTTCTACAGGTGTGGATATTTGAGCACTTTACATGCACTAGGCCTGTTGGCTATCCGATGAGTGTGGCTAGCGAGCGACCTAGGGTATTTGCTTATCCACTTACCAACGAGTGGAGATTTGGAGATCTACTGTATTGGAGAGTGACATTTGACAGATTGACAACTAAGGTGACTGTGTGGAGACCATATCTACGGATGCACAGATGGGATGGGATGGAGAGACAGTTAGCATGTTTACAGAGGAACCGCCTACTAAGAGGGCGATATCCACACATCATAGTCCCATTCTACTTTGACCGAGTACGGAGGCAGTTTGGGCTAGAGCAGTGTGTTCCAGCCGATGTGCCCATCTACACTCGACACTCACGAGTCCTTCCCAGACCCAGAGCAGTAGCGAGACCTATGATAGATGATATCGAGATCACAGATATAGAGGGGTCCGACCAGGATGTGGTCACTGATTATGTTGCAAATCCTGGGGCACAGCGTAGGTATCTCTCATGGTTTATGAGATCATACCCAGGGCCTATCTTTCCACCAGATCACCCGACAGGCCATCCAGGCCCATGGAAACATGGAGACTGAGATGAGGATCAGGGATCCAGGTTGGAGGAGGGAGAGGGTCATGAGGAGGCAGGAGATCCTGATCCACCCACAGAGGATCAGCCTAGTGCCGAGGAGGAGGATGATGACACAGATATAGATGAGGAGAATGAGGATGCAGGTGAGGATGCGGATGAGGATGAGGATGAGGAGGAGGATAGAGATGATGAGGAGGGGTCAGATGCCGCTCCCCACCATTCAGGAGATGATACCATAGCCCTGGATCCTCCTCTTATTCCCCAAAAGGGGGAACATGAGGCGATACGAGGACCTGTTTCTAGTACGGGCCAGCCTACACCCATCGTGCATAGATTATTCAAGCGTGGGGAGCCTAGTAGTTCCCAGTCACAGATGCTACCATATCACGATCCCTACTGGCGTGAGGGAGATCTAGGTATAGTAGGTTTAAACTAATTGATTGATGTTTTGATGATATAAAATGGTACTAATACATGATCTATTCTACTGCTACAGCTAATGTGCAGGAGTGGCGTTCTCTGATCCAGCAAGCAGTGACAGATATCTCCACGACAGCGCAGATCCCTAGTTCCTCGCAGGTTGCTTATAGACCTCAAGGGAACGTGGGTCAGCATGATGATTTATTTTCTCCATTTCAAGTATAGGTAGAGATATGGAGGGAGAGAGAGAGAGCTCTATCAGAGGACCTTCAGTGGGCACAACATGATCTAGCAGCAGCTCAGGCCGAGGCTACCTCGTATCACGTGATCCTTATGGATAGGGATCATAGGAGTTCCTCTCGGAGCCATTCATGATCTATATCACGGTATACCCCTATGGGTCCACCCGCACGGCCGGATCAAGAGGGAGCATCTAGTCATCACTCTCCAGCCACTAGCCCTAGGGATAGGAGATGATCTTATGATGTAGGGTAGGTCACATTTTGGATGTGTAGTGACCTACCTTTGTATATTGATCCACACATATATATATACATGCTTTTTTGTCTCAAACGTGTTATCTTTAATGTCTAAAAATATGTATTTTGATTAAAGTTAATACATTTGGTAGATGTACATGTATGTTCTGAATTTAATTTCCATGTGATTGATTTCTCAATGCTCCATGATTAAATTGATACATGTGTGACTTAATTAAAATATTTGATTAGGTACTACATTGATGATAGGGAAGAAAAATATGTGTTAAGCCTAAGAATCATATAATGTGATTTGAATTTAAACACAACATGACACGATTCAACTTAACACATAAAGACATTGTATAATATGCCAACATAAAAAATGTAAATCTTTTGCAATTTACATGAATGAATTCAAGACAAACCATAAAGTAAAGAAACATGCTTGTCAGGAATGAAGCAATATAGATTAAACAAAACATCATTTAATTCCATTTGCTCTAACAAAGATATGCTAACATATTATCCAATTTTGAAGAAGTGAGAAAGGAAATAGATGAATGATAAGGAATGAGGAATTAAGCATAGTATCTACGCAAGTGCATAGCGTTTATAGGGTCTTTAAGAGACATACCGTCTACACCCGCTATTTTGTAAGCACCTGATCCATAATCTTCAATAACAATATATGGTCCACGCCAATTAGGACTAAATTTTCCCTTTTCTTCAGGTAAGGCATTCACGTTGCGCTGATTCTCATAGAGCACTAAGTCACCCACTGAGAAGGAACGTTGAATAACCTTATCATTATAGCTTCGTTGTAGAGTTTTGTGATACGCTTGAATATGCTCAAGAGCATTTATACGCTGTGCATCAAGCATCTCAAGCTGTTGAAGTCTTTGTTCTCTATAAGCGTCATCATCTACTATACCTTTGAGAGAAACTCTAAGTGATGGAATCTCTAATTCTAAAGGCATAATAGCATCAGCACCATAAACAAGATTATAAGGTGTAGTTCCGGTAGCAATTCGTACGCTCGTTCGGTAGGCCCAAAGAGCATAGATTAGCTGAGTACTCCAATCCTTACCATGCTTATTCATAGTTTTATGAAGAATTTGTTCAATTATCTTATTGGATGATTCGGCTTGACCATTTGATTGAGGATAGTATGGTGTAGAAAATCGATGTTTGATATGATACTTCTCGAGGAATTTCTTTACGTCCTTATTCTTAAATGATGTCCCATTATCAAAGATTATAGTGGAAGGTATCCCGAATCGAGAAATAATGTTTTCTAGAAGAAATCGACAAATCACTTCAGCAGTAGTAGAGCGAAGGGGAATGGCTTCTACCCACTTTGTAAAGTAATCTATTGCGGTTATAATGAAAGTATGTCCTTGAGATGAAGGAGGAGAGATTTTACCAATAAGATCTAGCCCCCATGCGGAGAAAGGCCAAGAAGCTACATGAGAACGAAGTTCTTGGGCAGGAGCATGAATCAAACTATTGTGTTGTTGACATTGATGACATTTCTTAACAAATGAAAAAGAATCCTGCTGCATAGTTTGCCAATAATATCCCATGCAAAGCAATCTTTGAACCAAGGATTTGCCTCCAAAATGCCCCCCACAGGCACCTGAATGGGCCTCTTCAAGGGCAATAGGGATTTTCAATTTGTTAAGACAACGAAGGAGAAGACCGTTATAACCCCTTCGGTAAAGAATATTAGAAAGAATGATATATCTAGCGGACAGCTTGCGAACTCTAGCCCTAGTGTTCCTATTAGCGGAATCAGGAAAGGTACCATCAGTCAAGTATCTTACGATATGTGAAAACCATTCATCTGAGTCTATAAAGTCACAACATGTCACCAAGCTAGAATCATCTACGATAGCTGGAGAAATGAGGTTAGGAATAACAAATTTAAGATCAACCATAGGGTCCTCTAAAGATATCAAAGAAGCCACACATGCCATTGCGTCCGCATGTCGATTATCTTTTCGAGGAATAGGTTCCATGGTGTAAGAATCAAATTTTTGTAACAAAGAGATAGCAAGGTCTTTATATTGTGATAATTTGTCTTGTTTCGCTTGATATAGTCCTGTTACTTGTCTTATAATCAGTTGAGAATCTCCAAAAATATGTATGTGTTTTATATTCAGAGCTAAGGCTGCCTTTATTCCTGCTATAAGAGCCTCATACTCAGCAATGTTATTGGTACATAGGAAATTGAGACGATAAGACAAGGGAATAGACTTCTTTGTAGGAGAAATCAAAACAACACCTGCCCCCGATCCTGTACGACACTTAGAGCCATCAAAGTATAACTCCCAAGTTTCATCTTTCTCTGTACGAAGAATGAAGTCGTCAGGAAAAGACTCAGGGTTAGGGAAGGAGAAAGGTGAAGGGGCCTCCACTAGGTGATCGGTCAACGCTTGCCCTTTAATTGTTCTTTGTGAAACAAATTTAAGGTCAAATTCAGTTAACATCATAACCCACTTAGCTAGGCGTCCTGATAAATCAGTTTTAGAGAAAAGATGCTTCAAAGGATCAAACTTTACCATGACGTGGACTTCTGAATTTAAGAGATAATGTCTCAATTTTTGAGTCGCAAACACCAAGGCCAAGCATTGTCTTTCTATTGTAGAATATTGGGTCTCATAATCAAGTAAGGTATGACTTATATAATAAACCGGACACTCCTTACCATCTTTATCATGTTGTGCCAATAATGTTGCAAGAGCATGAGAGGAAGCAGTTGTATAAAGAAGGAAGGGTTTAGAAGGTTCGGTCGGTCGAAGGATAGGAGGATTAGCCAGATACACATTTAAATCTTCAAATGCTTGCTGACAATCTTCATTCCATTGAAAAGTGATATTCTTTTTGAGAAGCTGAGTAAAAGGAAAAGTGCGATCCGCAAGTTGAGATACAAACCTACGAATAGCTTGAATCTTTCCTTGTAAGCTTTTGAGTTGAGACACATTTCTAGGAGGTGGCATGTTGACAATAGCATCTATTTTCTTAGTATCCACCTCAATCCCACGATGCGAAACTATGAATCCTAATAGTTTTCCACTATCCACACCAAAAACACATTTTTTGGGGATTCAAGCGCATGTGATATTTACGAATTCTTTCAAAGATTTGACGAAGGATTTTAATATGATCCATGCGAAGAATGGATTTGGCCAAAATATCATCAACATAATCCTCTAAAATCTTATGCATGTAATCATGAAAGATAAGGGTCATCGCTCATTGATAAGTTGCACCGGCATTTTTAAGTCCAAAAGGCATCATTATCCAACAAAACGTACCCCAAGGAGTGGTGAAAGCAGTTTTGAATTGATCTTGAGGGTTAATGTAAATTTGATTGTATCCTAAAAAACCATCCATGAAGGATAACAAGGCATGTCCTGCCATAGAATCAACTATCATGTCAATGTTTGGAAGAGGGAAATCATGTTTTAAAGAAGCCTTATTTAAATCTCGAAAATCGGTGCACATTCTTATTTTATTATCTAGTTTAGCCATAGCGACAATATTTGAAATCCACGGGGAATAATCGATAGGGCAGATAAATCCAGCCTCCAATAACTTTTCAATCTCAGCCTTAACAAGCAGAGCTACCTTAGGATTCATTTTTCAAATCTTTTGTTTCATGGGCTTAGCATCAGGAACTAAGACAATGTTATGAGTAACAATCTTAGGATCTATACCAGGCATGTCAGAGTATGTCCAAGAAAAGATCTTGGGGAATTCATGCAATAAATCTTCATATTGTTTTTGTTCCTCTTCATCCAAACATTTTCCAATTTTAATAACTTTTTCTTCATTGCAAGGATCCATCTTAACATTAGTGGTGTCACTTATGAGAAGATTACTTTGTTGAGGAGCATCCTTTAACTGAGGGAATTCTTTCACAATCTCATCATTATCAATCTCTTTTCCAAAATAGGCTTCAGTGTTCAAACAATAAGGGAGTCCCCTATTGTGATGATAACGGGGAAGAGTATCATATGCTCCTAAAAACTCAGCTAAAGCATCATCGGTAGGAAAAACATCCAAAGCACAAGCACACGAAGGATCCTCATCAATGTACTCGGGGTGTTGCATTGATAGAGATGTAGAAATAGCATTAACACTAATACATGGTCTCTTAGAAGCTTTAGTGCGCTTGCAGGGATTATAGCCAAGTCCAAAGGCATAATTGTGAAGATTATTCTCTAGAGGAACTTTTATCCCTTGTTCGTGAGTGCCACAACAATTTCCATGGTACCCATGCTTAGCAAAAATGTGAAAACCACGACCATAATGACCAGCCATTTCAGAAAGAGAAGGCGGTTTTTCATAAGACAAAGAATCAAACTCTTCAGAATTAGAGGTGTGAGGAGAAGAAGTTTGAGAAGCGGCCACAAAATTATTGCTCATAGGCTCAGGTAATGTTGATTGATTTTTAGCTTCTTCCTTCTTTTCAATTTTAAGCTCTCTAGAAGGAACCTTATATTCACCTACAAAGGTGGGATTAAAATCAAGGGATCCCCAATCGTCGTCTATGAGAACCTTCTCAGGATCAAAATCCTTCTTATGTGTAGTTTCAAGTCGAGAAGAGTCTTCTTCAGGAGCTCCAGACTCATCCAAATAATTCTGATCATCAGAGAGCGAGGATTCATCGATAGGTATCTTGTTTAAAGAGTCATCACTAGATGAGGATGGCTTAGAAGAACCCCCTTTGGAAGTAGATGTTTGTAAACAAGCTTGGAAATTAGTATCACCTATCAAGGTATATGTCTTATTGTTGTAGATAAACTTAACTTGTCTATGTAATGTAGAGGGGACAGCTTGCATACTGTGAATCCAAGGTCTCCCTAATAACAAGTTGTATGTTAGATTTCCCAACATAACATGGATAGGAGTAGGTAAAGTAACAGGCCCCACTGTGATGGGTAAGGTGATAGTACCTAATGAAGTTTTAGCCACATTATCAAAGCCTCGAATAGGATGAGAGTCTGGCTCAATTAGGGATGTATCCACATTCATCTTATGCAAAAGATTAATGCTACACACATTAAGACCAGAGCCATTATCTACTAGTGTTCGTCTTATAGCAGTGTCTTTCATGATAACCACAATCATCAAGGGATCATATTGATGTTGAATTTCACTAGTAGGCAACTCATCTTGGGTAAACACAATTTGAGCTTTAGGATTCATCACAGAGTTAACCAAAGATGCTATATTACTAGATGTATTCGGTGGAGGAACATTCAAATCTTTCAAGGCATCTTGTAACATTCCATGATGAGCGGAAGAAGTTTGAATCAAATCCCAAAGGGATATCTTAGCAGGGGTAACTTTAAGTTGTTCTATGAGATCATATTCCTTACTAAGAACTTGTGAAATACGTGGAGCTTGTGGAAGAATTGGTTGAGGATTCAGAAGAGAAACTGGAATAACAGGAGGAGGACTAGGCTGCCTATTATTTTTGGTATGATAAGTATGGGCAACCGCCTGATAACTCTCTCTAGTTATTTGCTTGGCATAACTATAAGGACTTATAGGTTTTCTTCCTTGCACAGTGATGATTGGTTTATTCGAAGTACGAAAGGAATCATGATCATACCCTCCTTGGATAGTAAGGAGAGGTGATTTAGGAACTTGAAAGGTGGGAGAAGGATAAGCACCTTGGACTTCAAAGAGAGGCTTTTTATGCTCATTCAAGTTTATCATGTTAACCAATTTAGAAGTCTTGTTCTTGTTTAAAGATTTTGATAAAGCCACAAAGTCATCAAGAGCATCATCCAACAAAGTATGATCATAGCTATCAAAAGGTTTATCTTTTGGTTCAAAAGGAGATATCTCTTCATAGAGGGGATTGTTGAAAACAACCATGTTACTAGATTTAGTGGAAGAGTTGATAGGAATGTACCCTTGAGAGGAATCATTCAACTTATCTTTCTCATCACAATGAAATGGCATAGTAACAAGGTTTATGAGTTTTTGGCAAAATGAAGGTTTGGCATCTTTAGGGTTCAAAAACTCATCTAAAGATTCATCTAATTCATCTTGGATATACTCATAATAATCATCATAAGCATGAACATTTTGCAAATAAAAGTCTGACATTTTGAAATGAAAGTTGCATGAAATTTAAACACTCAATGCAAAGAAACACACTCTTCTCTTTTTTTTTTCTTTTTAATGAAAATGAAATGAAAACACACTAAATCTAGATCTAGATCTAACAAATGCAATGCAAGAGGAAGCAATGATAGATTCACGTCGGGTTCACCAAAATGTGTGGGAGAAAAAGCGAGACTAGGTTATCATGCCCTAATCCTACCTTTTGACACACATTACGGAATACGAAAGAGCCTAGAGGTATCACACAATTGGCTACTTCTTTTTGTGAAAGAGAGAGCCACGGGCTACCTATTAGGATTTCTATTCCTTTGTTGTAATTGAAAGGTAAGATTATGCAAGTTCAATTCCTAACCCTAAAATGCAAGTATGAGCTAACAACAAGATTTGTAGAATTGAACTTGAACAATGGAAAGATGTAAACACAAGGATAAAACAAGAATGCAGATGCATACCTGGAGTCAAAATTTGACTGAAAATGTTCGGGACGGGGGAGCGGGCGCCACTGTCCTGATTCTATCCTGGAACTGCACCTGAAACTGTTGTTTTGCACTCTGGAAAACTGTCTGAAATGCTATCTGTCAGGAGGACCAGGGTGCCCAACGCCTCTGTCCCAGGGACCAGGGCACCCAGCGCCCCTGTCCTGGCAGGACCAGGGTGCCCCATGCCCCTGTCCTGGTATTTTGCTCTGCAATTTGGTGTGGGGTGCTGTCTCGACCTGCTTTTCTCGGATCTATAACCTGCGGCATCGTCCGAGTCCCAAAACCCGCACTTGTATCTGAAAAGGGTGTTTGGGCGGCTATATAGGGTTTTGCCTTAGTCAAACCCCTGCTTCGGTGATTTCCACCTCCATGAATAGCCAAGTTGTATTGTAAAAGTAATGTGTGTGCAGACCTTGTGTGTGTGCAAGATCTAAAATGCAAGCAAGCAAACTAGAGCAACCTAGAAAGTAAACCCTAATTGCTTGTAAATGATAATTTAAATGCTCTAAATCAAGATGCAAAGTGATCTAAAGCATGAATAAATGAGATATTGAAGCTTATGCAAAGACATGAAAACAACATGAAATCATACCCAACCCCCAAGGGAGGGGTACAAGCCAATCTTCAGTCGGTAATCTCCTATTGTTCTTCAATGTCTTCCAAGCCCTAAATGGATGAATGGAATTGATAAATACTTGATAGAGGGATGTTGAATGTTGTTGAAGTCTTCAAAGATCTGCTCTTTCGCTGCATATGAGATTCCTGAAAACAAAATTCGGATCCCTTCAAATGAAGAAAGAGAGCTCTTATGTATGAAACCCTAGGTCGTAATTTCGTCTTTTGGCCGACCTAGAGATTGAATCTCCTGCCAATTTCTTGGGTTTAAGCTTTATTTTATGATTGGATCGTGCTCCTAAAATTTTGAGAAAAATGTCCGAGACCGTGTGCACTCGGGCGCCATGGTCCCGACAACTTTTCACCAAATTTTCAGGGCCGTCAGATATGATGATTTTAGAGAGAATCCCGAAGTTTTAGGTGATTTCGAGATGTTTTGGCCCCCGAAATCAAGCCCTCAAGTTCAAAATAGGACTTAATTAGGGTTTTTGATTAGATGATGTATTGGAGGAATAACATGAAAAGGGGCACACTTTAATGAAAGGGCCCGACTTTATGATGTGAAGGATGATGAAATAGGACCTTAGACCTAATTAATTTGATTAATTAAGTGCTAAAGGGGAAATGCAATGCAAAATGCAAACCACGCCAAGGCGGGTGCTAAACTAGGTGTGAAATTGTACTGCCTTAGCAAGTGCGTACAATTTATGATGCTACATGTATTAACCAGTATTATTCTATGATGAGTTACCAACCAGTATTTCTGTAATGTGTGATGTGTTATCATCCATCGACACTTTGGCGGTGATTTTGTGTCATGTTACCAAATGTGTCTAGATGCACTAAACCTAGGAACTTGTAGTCTAATCCTATTGAACCGACATGAAATCAGTTTCCTTTATAAGGACATCATGTCTAGGGTCTGCATGTATGATGTATGTGAGATGTGTGATAGACAAGGTTATGTGCGATCATTGAAGAGAAGATTAGGTCTATGTGAAGAGACAGAGTGTGGAGATATTGAAGACTGAGGTAATGGTGAAATGCATTAACAATGAGTTGTCAAAAATCTAACCAAGCATATTGTTCTAGTATCTAGATCATTCACTTGTTGATTACTAATTTCTTCAACAAGTCTAAAACCCTTAACCAGGTAGGCCTAACAAAGCCTTTGTAAATCCTCTAACAAGGTGGTTCACAACTGTGGATCTAAAATCCTTTAACAAAGTAGTCTTTAACAAGACTTATCTCCTAACAGAGATCTAGATTCCTAATAGGATCTATTCTGGTGAAGAACATTGTATGACCTTAACCGGTCTAGTTTCTATTCTACAGATAGTTACTTGTGAGTTTCTGCTCACCGTGGTTTTTCCCATTTGGGTTTCCATGTCAAATATCTTGTGTTATGGTGATTGTGCTCTTGTGGGTGAATGCTTTGTTTGCTATTTGGTTTGCATTTATCTTAAGCGGTTATTTAGTGAATCTGTTTTATTGGTTATCTGCTAAATTGTTTAAGAGTTTGTTTACAGTAGTTTTTGTTATACTCACCCACCCCTCGTAGTATTCATCAATTGGTATCAGATCCAATCTTTCTATAAGTCTAACCACTTGGAAGGAGATATGGGGGAATACAGTGTGAGGGAACTTACTCATCATCTCACTCAGACTAAGAGAGCCTATGATGAACTTAAAGTCAAGTATAAAGCCTCTTTGGCCAAAAGAAGAGAGCATGCTGAGAAACTGATGGAACTTACTAAAAATAGCTCTTATGATGAAGCTAACATGGATGCCCTAGTTGAAGAATTTGAAAAAATGAATGAATCTAAAGCCAATATGAGAAAAGAGTTGGAAGGACTAACTATCAAAATGTGTCAAGAGCTTAAGAATAGAAGGAAAGATGAAGATCTGGTAAAAGAAAAAGATCATGAGATCTCCAAGCTGAAGTAAGAAATCAATACCCTTACCGCTCATCTCCAAGAGAGTAAAGTGGAAAAAGAAGAAATGCAAGGTGAACTAAACATGGCTATTTTTGAGAATGCAACCTTGATGGAATCCAATGTTTCTATCTCCAAGGAACTTACTGAGTCAAAGGAGATACTTGCCAAATTCAATAAGAGTACTGTTAAGTTAGAGAAAAAGTTGGAATCAGAAAAGCCAGTAAAGAATACCACTGGACTTGGTTTCTCTGGGTATGTAGAAGGTGAGACCTCTGGAACAAAAGCTAAAGCATCAAAGAAGAAACCGACATGCAAGGATAAAGGTAAGAAAAAATTTAAACCCATTTGCTTTAATTGTCTCAAAGAAGGACATACTGCTAATGTGTGTAGAAGCAAGGCCTACAATAATTTTCCTTATTTTGTAAACAATAAGCCTAGATCCAATAGATTCAATGGAAACTGTTATGCATGCAACAAGTTTGGGCATAGAGCATTTGAATGTAGGTCTATTTTGCACAACACTAGGAGACATCCTCCAAGGACTCAAGGAGTTATCCAGGAACCTTATATGAACTAGAATCCCAACCGGTACAATACCTATGACCATCAGTCAGGTGGTTATCAAGTGGCAACTAGTTGGAGAGCAACTCGTTTGATCTGTTGTGGTAGTGGTCACATTGCTACAACATGCAGAAGGAAGAATGGAAGTATGAATAATGGACCATGGAGAACACCTGGAATGGTATGCTATCATTGCAACAAACCGGGACACACTGTCGGAACTTGCAGACTGAGAAAGAACCTATCGGATGATATACCGATCACTCCATAAGGGAAGATTGATGCTGAAACCATTCAAGTGGAAATGAATAAAACTTGGAAAAAGAAATCAGAGCAAGGATCACATGATGAACCTATTTCTGCACCTAGTGTGGAAGTCTTTGAACCGGCAAACTAAGCTTAGAAAATCTTAGGGGGAACATATCGGTGAAATATTTTGAACCCCCGGTTTATATCGATAAAGACCTTAACCGATATATGTTACCTATCAATCGATAGAAGATTTGAAGTGGTAAAAGGCAAAATTAGGGTCTGTGCCCTAGCGGTGATGCATTTATTATGGTAGGTGAGAAGTTGTTTAAAAGGAATTTTCGTTGTCATTATCACTTATCAATTTTTGAGAGAAAAATTTTCAAGAGCAGAGCGACAAAGAGCGATTCATCTAGTGATTCAAAGTGAATTCAAAAATCTTGTAGAGGAATCCAGAGATATTTTTCAATCTATCAATGAAGAAAACTAAGTGGTAATCGAGCAATAGAAGTGGTGTATTGTGGGTGACATTTCCAAACCCTAAATTTCAGATTGTGAAGGTATTTCTCAAATTTCTTTCTTATCATGGCTTCTACATCACACTCTAGTTCTAGTGCACCTATAGATAATACCCGTCAAAGTTATTGTTGCGGAATATATTTCAGGGTATATTGATTGTAAATTGGAAGACCTAGGATCCCTAGTGATTCATTCCCAGCTAAGTTTGTTTTGTGGGGATGATAAGAAGATCAAACCTAAGTATAGTGTCCTTGAGAAGATGAAACTACATAATGTGGTATACTTTCTGGAAGAGTTCACAGAAGAACATATCCGCATCATCCTCAGTAGAGTACATGGTGATAAGACGTATCTCAAGTGGATGCATGACATCACACTGGAAGCAATTCATGGCGTCACTGGTTCCTACAATAATGGAGAGGTACCAGCTCTACAAAAGGTCACCAAGGCTGAAATGACTAATCTCACTAGTTCTATGAGTGACCAACGAGCGATGACCATCAACACCATCAAAGATGATCTGGTGAGATATGCTTGCATGGTGATTGGTTACCAGATATTCTATGCCAATAGAATGAACTTTGTCCCTACTACTATGGTGAATGTCACTTATAGAATGATTAAGGAAGACACTTCATTTGACCTCTGTACTTGTCTATAGAAGCAATTGCTACTGAACCTGAATTCCATCAAACAAGATAATTCTCTAAGGTTCAGGTTTGGACAACTTTCAATCAGCTTATTCTTCTACTTTCAAGGTTATTTCCCTGGAGTAGGTGATGTGCAGTGGTCTGTTGACTTACCGATTTCCAAGTAAATCAAGGAAAGTCTACAAGTAGTGGGAACTGGATATCCTGAGGTTCTAAACAAGTATTTTAATGAATTCAAGTAGAAAATGAACCAGAGGATGAGGATATCTGATGATATTGTGAAGGAATATAAGGATGACATCTGCTTCACAATAAAGGTAGATGAATGCATAATGGAAGTGGTGGAACCGAGAAAGGAAGCAGTTGAACCTATGGGTTATGAAGTGGTGAATGACCTATTGATCAAGTATGCCTCTACCCTACTTGCCTCACCACTGGATGCTAAGAAAAAGAGAACCAGTACCTACTTGGAGAGGGTCACACCGGTTGAAGACCCAAAATAGAAAAAGGGAAAAGCAGTGCCATCGGTATCTACACTGGTTACCTCTGCCAGTCCAAAAGTGACCAAGCGGTCACTAGCTAAGAAGAAACCTAAGGTTGTTCCAACCAAAGTCTTTGAGAGGAAGCAGACAACCAAAACCAGCTCACTAGAATCAGAGGACACTGAACCAAAAATTCAACCAAAGAAGACAAGGCAATCAAGAAAAAAGTCCAAGTCTACCGGTAATGTTCCTGCAACTTCAGCACCAGTAAATATAGATATTTCCTCTTATAAGCCAATGACACATTGTCAGAGGACAATTAAGAATATTAGGAGAAAAGTGCTTGATGATTTAAAGGAGTATTTTGATGATTTTAATGATAATCAAAAAGAAGAAGTAGAACAGGAAGTCATCAAATATTTATGTGTTAATGACCGGTCACCATCAGAGATTGGATTGGTTACAATAGATTCTTTGTACAATTCTTTAGATAACAAATGGTGCATTGCCATAAAGAGAGAACAGGAGATCAGAGAGAAAAATTTTGCACAATATTTTCCTAATGCTTCTAATTCAGAATTATTTGAGATAATGGATAAGAACAAAGGCATCTTCTTCATGAGAAGGAGAAGACTCAGGCTACTAGAAGGAAAAGCTTCTGAAGTGGAAAAGGATACTCACGTTCATGTGAAAGTTGTTGTCAATATGCACCAAGTATTTGAAGCCGCTAAGCAGGCTGAACAAGAACCTGACCTATCATCAAGCCAATCGGATGAAGTATTTGACAGTGAAGGTGAAAGAGTGATAGAACAACCTATTGATGTGGATGCATTAGATAATGAGGATGTCACTCCAGACAAAGAGAAAGAGAAACAGGATAAAGAAAATGCAGAGAAACAGAAACAGGGCAAAGAGAAAGCAGAGAAAGAGCAAGAGGAAAAAGCAAGGCAGGAAGAAAACAAGAGAAAGGAGGAAGAGAAAAAGAAAGAGGAAGATAAGAGAAAAGAAGAGGAGAAGAGAAAAGAGAAGAAGAGGAAAGAAGAGGAGAAAAGGAAAGAAGAGGAGAAGAAGAAAGAAGAAGACAAGAGGAAGGAAGAAGAAAGGAAGAAGGAGGAAGACAAGAAAAAGCAGGAAGAGGACAAGAAGAAAGAAGAAATGGAGAAGAAGAAAGAGGAGCAAAAGAAGAAAGAAGGGGATTAAAAAAAAGCAAAAGAGGAGAAGAAAGCAGAGAAGAACAAACAAGCAGAGACTCCTAATGCAACCGGTGATCAAACCAAACAGGTTGATATCACCAGTCCTATTGATCTTCAATCAGTAGATGAGTCTGAGCTGCTTCAAAGCATCAAACTTGCACAGGAGAGACTGGAAGCATTGCAGAGGAAGAAGGAACAGTATGTCATACAAACTGCGGTTGACACCCTTACCAGTTTGATTCCCTGTTGTAAAGCGGAAAAATCGAACCCTAGTTGTCCTCCCCTCCCCAACTCAAAGGAGAGAGAAGGGAGATCACTAGGGTTGATGGTTTTCACTTAGGAGAGACTTTACATTCAAAAGAGGGATTGAAACCCACAAGATCCAATCCCAAGCAATGCAAGATTGGATTCTAAATGAGTTTCAAGGGTTAAGACATCAAGGATACCCTCTTTTGTAAAGAATATAGATAGGATGATTGAACTAGGAATGTATGTAGAAGCAAGAAAGATTAGCTTATAAATAGAGATAGGGATATGGGATGAAGCCACAGACCTGGAATTAGGAGTAAAATATCGAGACGGTGTTGTTCTGCAAATTTGAGTGAAAGTTGATAGGACGATGGCACCCGGCGTGCACACGGTCCTCCGAAAAATCCGTGAAACAAAGGTGGATTTGTTCGTCTTTGCACAAGGATTCCAGATCTTCAATTACAGCTGTGTACCTGCAACCTACACACAGAAAAGAGAGGATGATTGGGGGGTTAGGGATTAGGGGTTTGCCTTTAGGTCAAACCCCAGTTTTGGAATTAACCAAGAAATGAGAATGTTGTAAATGTAAATGTTTGTAATGTAAATAAGTACTGATACCTTGTTGTAAGAATGTTTGTATTCTTACATGCGAAGGTGTAATGTATGTTGTATGTTGTATGTTGTATGTGATCTCCTCTTCAATGGTTGAATCCTTGTCTTGAATGCAACACCTAGCCTTGAATGGAGACTTAGAATGCTCAATTGTTTGAAGGAATGCTTGAATGCTTGAATGTTTGAATGTTTGAATATCGCTTACGCGTCTTGCTCACATATGTCTTCCTCCCTCTTTTTTGGAAGAGGAAATGTAGTTTATATACTTGTCACTTAGGGCTGATAGACTGATTTTTCCGACCTTAGGCCAACCAGGAAACATTATTTCCCGAATTGCAAACTTAAAGACCCGATGCCCAAAAGAGACCAGGTCCAAAATAGGGCTAGGGACCAGGGCGCTGGGTGCCATGGTCCTGGGGGACCAGGGTGCTTGGCGCCCTAGTCCAGAAGGACCAGGGTGCTGGGCGCCATGGTTCCACCTCCCAGGGCAACAGGGTGCAAGGAGGGATCATGCCAAGGTGTAGAAAAATGCAGTTTTTGGTGTTACAAGCAGGTTTTGGGGTCTCCATTCACGTTCAACATTGCGCCGCCATCGTGAAGACCCAAATGCAGTCGAAATTGCAAGTGTCACAATTTTAGGACACTACATTTAGCCCCCACTTTAGCGGGAGTATAAGCGTACGCTTATACTTCCGGTAAAGTACAAGGAAACAACATTGAAAAACTTTCACCATGTCAAGGAGGCAAGATACACCAAGCCCCCAGTGGACTAAGGATCTTACGACTTCGATTGACAAAGTAAAAGGGAAAATCATGAGGGAGAAGCATGACTGTCAGTAGTAAGGTTCCCTCACTATGAGTCATGCAAGAAAGATATCAAAAATTTTCAAGGCAAAGTTAAATTTGTCAAGAAATTTTCAAGTATCTTGAAAAGATATGAACGGGATGTATGCCCCCCTATGTTAAAGTGATCGCACATGCCTCACCAGGGGAGATTGCTTTAAGGTAGTGATACATATAAGAAATGAGAAAGGAGCACATTATCACAAGGATTTAGCCCCCAAGTGTGAGATAAGCCCAAGGATAATAGACACAAAACACAAAGCACACGGTGACTTCACTTTCCTCGGGGTCAGTATGTTGTATGATAATTCATGTATATCATATGTATGTATGCATAATTGTTCTTCATTCCCCAATCAAGGAAGGTCACCTAGAAGAACGGAACACATGTGTCTTTTGAGTCAACATGAGAGAGACCAAAAGAGATCTCAATGCTTTGCATCGTCCTCAAGTAGACAAAACTAAGGACAACAAATAGAAGAATGAGAATAACACATAGAAGAAGTAACAAAAGAGGTCAAGAGAGGAGGAGAGAGTCTGCTATGCTAATGAAACTAGTCTAGCACATCATCTACCCCCCGATCTTGCTGATCAATATTTTGGGAAGTTAGGAAACACGCTAGAGGAGGAACATCCAACATAGCAGATGGAGCTATCACTAGATCCAAAAAAGGGCTATGTCCATGTTCCGACCCACGTTGTTCTTGTCTAGGAGCTAGGATAAGTGCTTTAGAAAATTCATTAGATAAATGGTTATCAACGTCAACATATTCATATTCACTATCAGAATGAATAGAAGTAACATTTTCATCATGAATAACATTTTCATCTATATCATCATCAAGATTTATAAAAATAGGATCTTTAACTCGCACAGGATCAAGACCATCATGCATCTTATGTTTAGGAGATTTCGGCTCAATCTTCGGCTAAGGAGAAAATGGAATAATACTGGCTAAAGGTGTTTTGGGGGATTGCAAAGTTTGAGAAGCAGCTGCCCGAGCTCTAAGACGATGCTTTCATCGGTGTTCACATGCAGAACGATTTCATCTAGTCTTAGTAGGAAGTTGAGAAGATTGAGGAGGAGGAATGTTCTCATGCTTAGCACTTGGGTGTTTAGGTTGTGGTCTCTTAGGTTGAATAATAGGAGAAGAGGAAGGCCTCTTCTCTCCATAAGAGGAAGGAGGAGGAACTGCTCCATATAAAGGAGGAATATTTGGTTTAGGAAGGAGACCAAGTCCATCATGATGAGGAGGTATAGGTCTACTTTTAGAAAGTTTATTAGATATAGGCATAATCACATTCATAGGGATGGGTTGGGAATCTTCTTGAGGAAAGACATTAGTTTTATCTTTCAAGGGAAGAACTTCCTTCTCAAGAATGATAGGAATGTCAAGTTTGGGTGTTCTAGGTTCACTTAGAGATAGGACCATATCTTTTTTCCACTTTTGATAAGATTTAAAAAGATGATCACTTCGCGGAGGAAGAGATTGGAATTGTTTAGGCCAAAAGTAATCAATAGGAACGCTAGAAGTTCTTTCAGCTGGTTTAAAGAGACTATGATTGATAGTAACAATTTCACCATTATCGGGAAATTTCAAACACTTGTGAATAGGAGAAGCAATAGCTTTCATGGAAGATAGCCAAGGATAGCCTAGCTTCACATGAAATTGTTCAGATGATGGAATAATAGCAAAGTCCACATCAAGGGATTTGTTATGAACCTCAATAGGCAATGTAATAGAACCAATTGCAAGAGAAGAAAATGCATCAAATAATTTCACAACCACATTTGTTTCGTCATAGATCACTTGATTCAATTGCAAAGTAAAAAGAAATTCTTCAGTAATGACATTAATCATACAAAAAGGATCAATAAGAACTCCACGGAAAGGTGTATTCTTGACTTTTGCAACTATATATAAGGGACCATCAGGTGCCCTGATAGTTTCACTGGAATCAAAGGTGATGGAAAGTTCTTTAGGGATTTTCTGCTGCTCCACAAAGTTAATCACATTCGGAGTCATAGACAGAAGATCATCAGGTGAGACAGAGGAATCATTAGTATCAATCACATTAGAGGTACAAGAAGGTAATGGATCGGTAAAAATCTGAAGATATTGGTTAGGAGGAGCTACAGATGTGTTGCCTTTATCATTCACACCAGAAACAGAAATAGTATTATTATCAATCAAATCTTGAATTTTACCCTTTAAAGCAAAACATTTTTCAGTATCATGCCCAGGATGACGATGAAATTGACAAAAAGATTTGTTATCAAAATAGGGTGAATTAATCTTTGTAGGATCTATTTGCCTTATAGGAGGGAGAGTAAGCACATTTTGTTCCAATAACTTATTCATAATACTATGCAATGATTCATTCAAAGGAGTAAACTTTCTTTCTTTCTTGAAAAACTTAGAAATAGGAGGCACACCTGATGCTGCATTCACATTGTTGTTGATGATGTTTTCATTGAATTTAATTGACTCTCTATTCGGTTTAAACTTCCCAAGTGGTTGTTGACTACTATCACCCTTATCACTCGGAGCCATAGGATTTGCTTGTTCCATTTGACTCACAATCAGTTGATAATTGTGAAGAGTTGCGCACAACTGTTGGAAAGAAGTAAACTCAGAAAATAGAAGTTTTTCTCTAATATCTTTTTGTAAATTAGAAATAAAGATTCTTTGAATATCATTGTCAAGTACTGGAAAGGAAATTTGAGCATACAAATGCTTATATCTACCAATGAAATCAGTCACTTTTTCTTTAACACCTTGTTTACAATGCATTAAATCAATCAAAGTAACTTTAGGACTTCTATTCTTTTGAAATTGTTGAATAAAAGCATTTGCAAGTTGTTCAAAAGAAGTAATAGAATAAGAAGGCAACGAGCAATACCATTGTAGGGCTTTATCTCTTAATGTTCTAGTAAACAGTTTTGCAAGCAACCTTTGGTCATAAGCAAAATCAGTACATATTGTTTGAAAGGTCTTAACATGTGTTAGAGGATCACCCTTACCATTATAAAGCTCCAAATGCGGAATTTCAACATGTTTAAGGGGAATAGCTCGAACAATGTCAAGAGAAAGTGGGCTCACAACATCAAATGTGGGCACACTAAACTTAGATTGATTCATAGAGGCAATTTGTTGCTGTAAAGAAGAGACAGTTTGTGCAAGATTGTTAATGGTCGCTTCAGTCGAAGAGTTCATATTAGATGTGTTAGATTGTGATAGAGGCATTATGTTATTGAAAGAAGGTATTGATTGAGAGTAAGGTGGTGGGACACTATGATAGTTAGTCATAGGAGATGATTGGAAAGGAGGAACACTACAAGGAGGAATGGAATGGTTAAATGAATTGCCCCCTTGTGTCATGTTTATTTGTGGAGATGTAATAGGAATACTCATTGAAGGAATGAATGAAGGAAAAGGGTAGATTGAAGAAGAGGGATTGCCCCCATGACTGGTGATCATAGGAGGAATGTCTTGTATTGAAGTAGTCATTATGTTTGATGTAAAAGTAGGTATAATAGCAATAGGAGTTGTCAAAGGAATAGAATGATTAACTTGAGTAGGAGGTTGTGTATAACCTAAAGTTTTGGCACAACTCTTCATAGGCATCACATTTGAATCCACAATGTGTGCAATACCACACAAAATATCAATTCCATTCTTATCACTTTGAACCATACATTTTAGACCCTCAATTAATGAAAGAGCTTCACTATCAGGGTATTCTTGAGACATCCATTGTCGAAAATCATCAAATTGGTTATCCAATTTCGAAAGTTGTTCTATAGAAACCTCATGGAGAGCTTCTTCGTCATTAAGAGGATTAGAGGAATTACCCATGTCCTCGTTAAAAAGGCCATTCAAATTAGGTTCCATCTCCTCAGTAATTAAACCTTGGAAAGACTTAATTCTAAGGCTTCGTCTAACGGGAATAGTTTAATTAGGACTTATTGTTGTAAAACTCATGCACTAAAGAGAGAGAGAAGATTTTGAATTTTAGAGTTAGCAAACTTCAATAAAATCAGCCAATCTCCTAGATTTAAGCTGTTAAATGCAATCAGGACAATCTCTCGAAATTTCGGAAAAAAAGTCAGGGACCGTGGCGAACGGAGTGCACACGGTCCTCGCAACTTTTTTCAAAATTTTCAGGGATGAAAGTTACAATGATTTTAAAGCTAATCTAAAAAAATTGAGTGATTTTACAATCTGTAGATAGGCCAAATTAAAGTTGCAATCTCAAAATTGAACCCTACCAAGATTGTTGAAAAATGTAAAATTTTGAATTTTGAAAAAGAAGGAGAAACTGAAATTTTGAATTTTATGATTTTAGAAGGAATGCTAAAAGCAATGCAAGTTTTGAAATTTAAAAGTTGACTCAATTTCATGCAAAATTCGAATTTTGAAAATGGAAATCAAGGTTGTTGCAATTAAACACTTAATTTCAAAAGTCACAAATTGTAAAAATTTGAATAAAGCACTGAAATTTTGAATGAATGCTAACACACTTTTCAATTTTAGGACTGTAAGAAACACAATTTTGATATGAATTTCAATTTCAACAGTTTTTGAATGATTAGAAGCCTCAATCCAATTAATCGCTAGACCAACTTTGACTTTAGTTTTGAAAGTGTTAAAATTGATAAAATTAGCCAAAATTCTGGATTTTAGCAGAAAAATACAGTAAGATCTAGCTCCCGAAATTTTGGAAAAAATGTCGGGGACGATGGCGCTCGGGGTGCACACAGTCCTCGCAACTTTTTTCCAAATTTTCAGGGATGAGAGATATTGTGATTTTGTTGCGGAATCCAAAGTTACAGCCAATTTGGAGGTGTTTTGATTAGTGAAATTATCAGTCAAAGGTTGAATCAAGAAGGTTTTAAAAATTAGGGTTTTGACATTTAAACACTTAATTTTCAGAGTTAAAGCACAAATATGAATTGACAATTTGCAATAGAAGGGTAAATCTGAAACAAGCATTAACAATTAAACATTTCACAAGCTCAATTACTAAAAAGAAAATTTTAGGGTTTTTATGCAATTAGCCTCTAAAATTTGCAAAAGATCAAACATGGAAATGTAATTAAGGAAGCAAATTTTTCAGATCTAACCATGAATAATCAGAATTAGGATGTTCACGTCGGGTTCACCAAAATATAAAGCAGAAAAATCAAACCCTAGTTGTCCTCCCCTCCCCAACTCCAAGGAGAGAGAAGGGAGATCACTAGGGTTGATGGTTTTCACTTAGGAGAGACTTTACATTCAAAAGAGGGGTTGAAACCCACAAGATCCAATCCCACGCAATGCAAGATTGGATTCTAAATGAGTTTCAAGGGTTAAGACATCAAGGATACCCTCTTTTGTAAAGAATATAGATAGGATGATTGAACTAGGAATGTATGTAGAAGCAAGAAAGATTTGCTTATAAACAGAGATAGGGATATGGGATGAAGCCATAGACCTGGAATTAGGAGTAAAATGTTGAGATGGTGTTGTTCTGCAAATTTGAGCGAAAGTTGACAGGACGATGGCACCCGGCGTGCACACGGTCCTCCGAAAAATCCGCGAAACTAAGGTGGATCTGTTCGTCTCTGCACAAGGATTCCAGACCTTCAATTACAGCCGCGTACCTGCAACCTACACACAGAAAAGAGAGGATGATTGGGGGGTTAGGGATTAGGGGTTTGCCTTTAGGTCAAACCCTGGTTTTGGAATTAACCAAGAAATGAGAATGTTGTAAATGTAAATGTTTGTAATGTAAACAAGTACTGATACCTTGTTGTAAGAATGTTTGTATTCTTACATGCGAAGGTGTAATGTATGTTGTATGTTGTATGTTGTATGTGATCTCCTCTTCAATGGTTGAATCCTTGTCTTGAATGCAACACCTAGCCTTGAATGGAGACTTAGAATGCTCAATTGTTTGAAGGAATGCTTGAATGCTTGAATGTTTGAATGTTTGAATATCGCTTCCGCATCTTGCTCACATATGTCTTCCTCCCTCTTTTTCGGAAGAGGAAATGTAGTTTATATACTTGTCACTTAGGGCTAATAGACTGATTTTTCCGACCTTAGGCCGACCAGGAAACATTATTTCCTGAATTGCAAACTTAAAGACCCGATGCCCAAAAGAGACTAGGTCCAAAATAGGGCCAGGGACCAGGGCGCTGGGCGCCATGGTCTTGGGGGACCAGGGTGCTGGGCGCCCTAGTCCAGAAGGACCAGGGTGCTGGGCGCCATGGTTCCACCTCCTGAGGCAACAGGGTGCAAGGAGGGATCATGCCAAGGTGCAGAAAAATGCAGTTTTTGGTGTTACAAGCAGGTTTCGGGGTCTCCATTCAGGTTCAACGTTGCACCGCCATCGTGAAGACCCAAATGCAGTCGAAATTGCAAGTGTCACAATTTTAGGATGCTACACTGGTACTAACCTCCCCAATACCGATTCCTCTCTGTCCAAGCTTAAACTTCTTTGTATTGTAGTGGAGGAACAGGTACAATGCTTGGAAGATGTTGTTGAAGCCACTACAAAGAAGAACCGTGAAAAGGCACTTAACACTGCCTTAGTCAAGAAAATGAATGAGCTCCGGACACAACTACTGAAGCAACATAATGATATCAGTGTTGTAATGGGTGAAGGTAAATTATTGTTGAGTAAAATCTCCCAACCCCATCTATTTTGTGATGATGTGCTTAAACAGAAAGCTCAACTCCAATCGGAGCTACAAGCTTATATCAGCAATTTCAAGATGCCATATGATTCATTCACTACATATGGGAAAATGGTTCATCATTATCAGCTTCAGACTGCCAAGATGGACTTAGAGATTAGCAACCGGTCTAAAGATTTGCAGGAGCTACAACTACTCCTATTTCCTAAACTGTAGATTCTTCAAAAATGTTTTATCAACCTGGAGGCTATCACGGTAACTCAAGAGATGAGTACCATTGATACAATGGAAGAACTAGTATTTCAGATGCAGACTGAAAGTGAGGTTGCTACCTCATTACTTGAGTCATGGACATTGGCTATGAAAACTTTTATGCAGGACTTTAAATCTGTTTTTGATAAATTTCATTCCTTATTGTCATGAACATCTACTCTATTTTATTATATATGCAAAAAGGGGTTATTTTGCATTACTTTGTTATTGTTGGCAAAGGGGGAGTAGTGATAGTAAAGTTTTGGTCAATGTTACATTTTCATGTATACTTTCATGTCACCATTTTGGGAAGTAGTGTACATTGTAATTTCTACAAAAGGGATAGTTTATATGCTTAGGGGGAGTAATTTTTATTATGGCATTTTTGTTCTGAAAACACTTAGATGTCAAAATTTTCCTAAGTGTTGCCATCAATGCCAAAGGAGGAGATTGTTGGCATTTTGATGATGTTTTGATTGTCATTGATGGACACACACTTTCTTGATAATGGACACACACTTTCTTGATGTATGAGTTATGCTCAACCAGTAATTGTTCCAACCGGTATTGTGTATTTTTGAATGTATAGTCTTTAGACTATTGGTATTTTGTAAAAGATGTTTACTGGTCATACATTGACTGAAGAGCTCAAGCAGTATGTAGACCTCAAGCGGTTTGAGGATCACAAGCGGTACGAAGGACCCAAGTGGTAGTTAAATTTTGATCGGAACACTTTGATCTACCAGTCTGCATTTTTGTCAAACCGATAATCGGTATATTGTATTAACCGGTATTACTCTATGATGAGTTACTAACTAGTATTTATGTAATGTGTGATGTGTTATCATCCATCGACACTTTGACGGTGATTTTGTGTCATGTTACCAAATGTGTCTAGATGCACTAAACCTAGGAACTTGTAGTCTAGTCCTATTGGACTGACATGAAATTAGTTTCCTTTATAAGGACATCATGTCTAGGGTTTGCATGTATGATGTATGTGAGATGTGTGATAGACAAGGTTATGTGCGATCATTGAAGAGAAGATTAGGTTTGTGTGAAGAGATAGAGTGTGGAGATATTGAAGACTGAAGTAATGTGGAAATGCATTAACAATGAGCTGTCAAGGATCTAACGAAGCATACTATGCTAATATCTAGATCATTCACTTGTTTATTACTAATTTCTTCGACAAGTCTAAAACCCTTAACCAAGTAGGCCTAACAAAACCTTTGTAAATCCTCTAACAAGGTGGTTCACAACTGTGGATCTGAAATCCTTTAACAAGGTAGTCTTTAATAGGACTTATCTCCTAACAGAGATCTAGATTCCTAACAGGATCTGTTTTGGTGAAGAACATTGTATGACCTTAACCGGTCTGGTTTCTATTCTACAAATAGTTACTTGTGAGTTTCTGCTCACTATGGTTTTTCCCATTTGGGTTTCCACGTCAAATATCTTGTGTTATGGTGATTGTGCTCTTGTGGGTGAATGCTTTGTTTGCTATTTGGTTTGCATTTATCTTAACCGATTTATTAGTGAATCTATTTTACCGGTTATCCAGCTAAACTGTTTAAGAGTTTGTTTACAGTAGTTTTTGGTATACTAATTCACCCCCCCTCTTAGTATTCATCAGGATCAAGACTCTCATAATTCTCTGCCAGCTTTCCAAGGTGAATTTGGATGTTTGAGTTTTGGGCTTCAAATCCTAGGTTCAACAAATGAGCAAATTCTCCCTCGTTTATGGATAGAATTTCCTCTTTTGTATTTTTATTGACAATTGCTTTTTTATCTTCATCATAATTTTTGGCGCAAACCATGACAAAATCAGGGCAAGGGAATACTTCAGGTAACACCATGCTTCCCAATCTAGCATCCCACGATGCGATTTTATATGTTCTTTGTTGTAACATTGGGTTGAAAACAGTATTGCCCTGCATGCATCTATCACCTTACTAGACAATGCATATCTAATATTTATGATACGCTTTTCACCATGGATAGCAGGGTCATACATATCATGGTATTCATCAATGAAACCTAGTGTTTTAACCAGTTTGGTTAGGTAAATTTTGTTTTTCACTTGGCTTCCTGTTGAACTACTGCTTCCCATTTTCCCCATCGCTGTTTGTAATGCCCCGCCAGGAAACCCCTAAGGGTTTAAGTTAAAAACACTCAAATAGAGTGTAAATTTTTTTTTTTATTAATAATAATTAAGAGCGTTAAAGCAAAGTTACAACATTAAGATAGGTTGAAGTGATCTCAAGTTATCTCTATCTAGAAAACACAGCGGAAGGCTAAAACGATCCTAAGGAGTTTCCCAACGCGATTACACAACTTTACACCTAACTCAACTTGCGTCATTAGATCCTTTAAACTAGATATCTTTATTACAGGATAATGCATAGATCTTAATTACAAATGTGTTCAATGGTTTGACGTCTTATAATTTTAGGAAGAGATCATTTACTTTAGGCGGTTAGGAGGCCATTGAGAAGTTATTTATTCATTGCACTTTAATTCATAATTACATTAGGAGGTCTCCAAATGGGTTCAAGCGTTTTAAATATAACAAAGTTCATTCGTTAGAGTTTTAAAATAACCATCCACACTTGACATCATCCTTTAATGCTATAAATGTGCTTAATGAGATTCATTCATTTAAGGCTAAACTATGATTAGTAAAGTGAGGATTCCTTCATTTGATTTCAAAGTGTTCACCCACATTTGATATCCTTTTAAAATATTAAACAGTATGGTTGATAAGAGAAATTTATTTCTTAAGGATTAAACTTACATTAGTAGAGTGAGGTCCCTTTATTGATTTCATGCGTAGCCCACTAATGAATTGAAGCTCTTAAATGAAAGATAAAATGTGATTAGCCATAGGAGTCATTTGAAGTTTTAAAATAATACTACTAGATGGCTAGAATCATTACGTTGAAAATGTATTGAGCCACAAGAGTTCATTCAAGATAATATCTTTAACTTAAGGTATAGTTAGCAAGATAATATCTACCATTTCAAGATTAAAGTATAATTTCCAAGAGATGCTCTCCCACTAGGATTGAATTACAATTATCTTGTTGCATATCTTTTTTTTTTACCGTTAAATGAATATAATGTGAGAGAGATTCTTTAATTAGATTTAATGTATCATCAACTAATTGGATCCCTTCTTTTTCAGTTCATCTTTAACAATCATAAAGAAATTCATTCGTTGGAGTTATAATTAGGGTGGACTAGTTGAGTTTCGCCAATTATCAAGTTAAATTTCGGTAGGGTTGATTTGTTAAGATTAAGCGTAATTGACCAAACAACTATATCCAATATAATGAAACATAATTAACATGACGTGTCCCATTCTAGTTCAATCTTAGCAACATGAGGGGCTCCTTTTATAAAGATTAACATATGGATTTTCTAGTTGGGTTCACCCGGTTATAAAAGTAATCTGGTGAGGGTTATGGATTATAATTACAACATAAATTACTAAGTACATTCGTTCAATATACAACATGAATACTTGATAGAGTCCACACGGTTATCAAATTAATCCGGTGAGGATTATTGTTAAGATTTAAACGTGAAATAGCTTAACAAATTTATCCAATGTAACGAAACATAACTGACATGGCGTGATTCATTTTATAAGGTAGAAGATAGTTATTTATATGATGTTCTTCTTTTAAATTTCAATCTAAGAATTGTGACATAATTTTTTTTTAACTTTGTTTCCCCCTTTTTACATTCATTCCAATTAACATACTTTTTAACAATTAATCCAATGAAGTAGTTCTATCTAGATTTCTTCCACTACTACAATTCAAATTAACATTACCGATTTACTTTTTCCACACTTTAATTTCAATATTTAAATACCATGTCATATTCATAATTCACAACGTTTTATGAACTTAAATAACTGTGTTTATCCATATGAAAAATGTTATACATTTAAATTTGAATTCATTTAATTTACACCATACACTTTGCAAGAGTACAACCATTCAAGATAATTTAAAACATAAAACAAAGTACGCAATAAACATCGCATAACACAGATATGATCTCGGAGTTCACCCCGGATGGGCTACATCTTCGGGTCTGCTCAACTGCAAGACCCCTTTGGTATTATATATAGTTAAGGTTACATATTTACATGTCTTTACAATCTTGCCTTTTTGGCGATCACAACCAACTACAAATGACAATTTCAATCAGTAAATACAACTCTACAAGTTTTCCAACTAAGTTCACATAAATGCAAGCATTTCTCATTCGGGTATTTTATTTAATCCTTAGATACACTTCACTGACATGTTGGTCTGGAACTATACACTAGCACCCAAATCAAGGAGGATATACTTTAAAAGGGACCTTTGAAATGGAAAGAAGACACCCCCCCCAATGATCTATGATTCTTTGCGTAAATATAAACGAGTATACAGGAACCCCAATCATTACTAACCAAATTAGAAAAAAAATACCCCCACGTCTAGCCATAATTTATAGTTAACAATTATTAATGCCATTTGCACAGATCAGAGTGCAGCCAAAATTGTATTACTATATGGGTTTTCTAAATATCCACATTCTAATTTCCCACTTATAAATACTCGACTTAATTACATTAAATAAACAAGAAGCAACAGAGTGATTTTAAATAATTGATAACCCCATTTGAAAATTCATTATTTTATTATTTATCTTCATTGCTGCCATAACAATAACTTATTTTAATGTTTTTTTTTGACCTTTTGTTTTTTCATATTTTAAAGCAATAAATAAAAATTAAATTAAATTAAATTAATTTTTTTTTTTAAAAAGAAGGTTGAAATGGGGTTACCCACGTGGACTCCCACGTGGGCCCCCATGGTAGCCACGCTACCATTGGTAGCGCTGCTACCAACTGGTAGCAGGCCGCTACCCTTGGTAGCGCTGCTACCAGCTGGTAGCAGTAGCTACCATGGTAGCAATGCCTCCTCCCAGCGATGGGGGGGGAAGGCATAAAATATTTTTTTTTTATATTTTTTTTTAATTTCGTTTTATTACGTTTTTAACAGATGTTTTATTTCATTTTTTAACAGCAACTTCTGGTAAAAACAACAAATCCCAGACCCAGTTTAATCTGCCAGCATGCAGTCCAAATTTGCTAAATAATATATATTTTCATATATATATATTTTTTTTAAAAGGAAACAATATATATGTAATCAAACACACAGTTTGGAACCACTATTTTGCAATATTTTCCAGCAAACCCTCTTTTTGAAAGCAACCCAGTCACAGCCATCTCTTCTTCTTTTTTTTTGTTACAAATTTTGAAATAAACCAAAATGATTGACAAAAAGGAATGTAAAAACACTACACCCATTTTTTTATCAGATTTTTCCTAAAAAAAAATAAACTCCATTATGAGAAACTATATTTTCTCATCAAGCTGAAACACAAAATCAAACTTCATTCTAAATCAACCAAGCTTGAAGAAACAACTGCAACTATTCTTCAAAGAAAACACATTCATGAGTAAAATTTTCTCTCTCTTTTTTTTTTTAACAAGAAGTAGAAAGGTAGATTCAAATCCTACCTCCTAGTGCAATCCCGGGCATGAATCTTGATGAAGAGTTTCCCCAATCTGCTGCTCCATTGCAAATTCCCCATTTTTTCTTCCAAAAAAACTCCCAAGCCAAGAACCATCTTTTTCCAAGAAAGACCAAAAAAGCCAAGAACCCCCCAAAATGCTTGCAAAACTAAGTTAAAAAGAAAAAGCCCTAATTTTGCCCTAATTTTTTATTTTGAAATTAGGCATTTATTTTTAAAATAAAATAGATGAAAAATGGAAACCTCTTATTCATTTTTCCCTTAAAATTAAAAAGCTTCCTTTTCCTATTGTGTTCTTTTAAATTTTAATTTCTCATTACAAGTTTTAAGCCTACTTCTTATTTCGAACCTATTGGCCGAGTAAGGCATTTTGATTAAATTTTAATTTTCTAAAAATCAATCTTTTTATACTATGTCAACTATACAAGTAAAAAGGAAATAATTTTCGTTTAAATAATAATAATTTATCCCTTTTCTTCCAAAATGCGAAAATGAGTAATTTATTACTATCTCCCAAACGACTTTAAAAATTTTCCTTTCTAAAATGCATAATTTATTAAAATCGTAGTTATTAAAATTAACTATTAAATTAACTCGCTATAACTTAATAAAGCGACATTTTTAAATAAATGACTAATCTAATGCAAGAGTCTTGTTTATTCAAATTTCTCAACTACAAATGCATAAAAGTTACAAATGCGTAAATGAGCACACTAACCTCAGTTAAATACCTTAAGCTTGCTACAATAACAATTTAAAGCAATCTCTTAAATTAGTGATTAATCATATAGAAGAAGCTACCCATTTAAATTTCTAAATTTCTAATGCGCTCGTCTACTCTTAAATTTAAATTTAATACTTAGGATCACAAACCTCACTTACCTCGCGCATGGCACGCAAATCGAGAAAGTCCTCCAAATCACTCGACACGCATCCCATTGAAGAGCAAGCCCATGAATCCACACACGATGCTCACCTAACCATGGCTAAGGCAAGACGAGAGTTATATGACCACTAAATCCGAATTCAAAAGATGAACGAGCATACTCAACCTTGCAAATTCCAAAGGAGATGAACCTTGCCCTAAGCGGTGTTGTACCTGCAATCTCCTGCACCCATGAATTCATACAAGCATGCATATACAAATACATATTCAATGAGGATGTTAGCTCAAGATTTATCACAAGGGTTAGGAACAATTGCATTTACACGAGAATCGATGCAAAAACACAATAATAAGTATGCTCAGTTTATTTATATTATCTAAACTACACATTGCATATTGGTTAATCTACCATTCGAGAATGCCACCTACGAAGTCAATCAAGGTTAAACGGGTTTTAAAAGTCCGACTAGGGTATGGGCATAACACTGTTATTGCTAATAATTCAAAGTAATGCTAGATAAAAACTTGAAAATGCTAACCCTCAAATTGGACCACAAGATTAGAAAAAGAAAAAAGGCAGGATGTAGGTGTTGTAGATTTTACTCAGAATTTATATTTCACTAGATTGGCGCAGATAGTCTCTATTGCAACTTGCATTCCTCAAGCAAGTAGTTGTTTCTGAATCTCCGTCGATTTACAGGTTTTTCCATGAAATGAAATACGATTATGATTTATGAGTCTCTTATTTTGAAAACTCTGAAAAGTACAAAAGTAATACCTAAAGGGAAAAATATCTAGAATCATGTTGTAATTTTATTAATTATTATTAATAACTATTCCATGCCGAAGGACAAAACATTCATTACTTCAGTATAAATTATGAGGACATTAAACGTAAAACATTCAATTTTGGGAGAAGTTCTCACAAATGTGTTCACTTCCCACATTCGGGCCGAAATCCACCCTAAGCAGTTGATCTTAACTCATCCAACGGACGATGGCAAAATATCTAGAATCATGTTGTAATTTTATTAATTATTATTAATAACTATTCCATGCCGAAGGACAAAACATTCATTACTTCAGTATAAATTCTCAGGACATTAGACTTAATTATATTTAATTAAATTTAAAACGTTTCAATTCCGGGCGAAGTTCTCACAAATGTGTTCACTTCCCACATTCAGGCCGAAATCCACCCTAAGTCGTTGATCTTTGCTCATCCAACGGACGATTGTACCTATTGTCAGATGTCGTGGGTCCCATGACTTCTGCCATTTTTCTGGCGCGTCACCATACTCATGTCACTTTTCGGGTTTGTTTTTTAAGTCTCTTTAATCATTTTAAAAATTCGCCCGAAAAAGAGCTTTATAGACTTAATTATATTTAATTAAATTTTAAATGTTAAATTCCGGGTGAAGTTCTCACAAATGTGTTCACTTCCCACATTCGGGCCGAAATCCACCCTAAGTCATTGATCTTTGCTCATCCAATGGACGATTGTACATGTTGTCAAATGTCGTGGGTGCCATGACTTCTACCATTTTTCTGGCACGTCACCATACTCGTGTCACTTTTCGGGTCTGTTTTTTAAGTCTATTTAATCATTTTAAAATTCCACCCAAAAAAGAGCTTTATAGATTTAATTATATTTAATTAAATTTAAAATGTTAAATTCCGGGTGAAGTTCTCACAAATGTGTTCACTTCCCACATTTGGGCCGAAATCCACCCTAAGCCGTTGCTCTTTGCTCATCCAACGAACGATGGTATCTATTGTCAAATGTCGTGGGTCCCATGACTTCTACCATTTTTCTGGTATGTCACCATACTCGTGTCACTTTTCGGGTCTGTTTTTTAAGTCTATTTAATCATTTTAAAATTCCGCCCAAAAAAGACCTTTATACACTTAATTATATTTAATTAAATTTAAAAATGTTAAATTCCGGGTGAAGTTCTCACAAATGTGTTCACTTCCCACATTTGGGCCGAAATCCACCCTAAGCTGTTGATCTTTGATCACCCAACGGATGATGGTACCTATTGAGTGTTGTTAGATGTCATCAGTCCCATAATAAGAGACATATAAATTTTAAAGATGTGCAATAGTTTGAGATAACTATTAAATCTAATGTTAATATTATTTGTAAAAATATGAAATTGAAAAATAGTATAAAACATGAAACTTAGTTTCTAGAATAAAACAAATAACTAAATAAAAATAAAAATTTTGATATACAATTTGAAAGGTAAAAGTCTAATATAAAAAAGAAAACATTCAATATTAAATCTAAAATATTAATTTAAAGTTTAACAAAATTCTTTAAAAATATGTTTATGATATATAATTTTAAAAAAATACTTTAAAAATATATATATAAGTTCAACATAAATTTAGTGTATTAATTTAAAGTCTAACAAAATTCTTTAAAAATATGTTTACGATATATAATTTTAGAAAATAGTTTAAAAATATATATAAAAGTTCAACATAAATTTAGTGTAATATAGATTTTAATTTAATAAATAAATAAAGACTAAAAATATATATAAAAGTTCAACATAAATTTAGTTTAATATAGATTTTAATTTAATATAATTAAAATAAGTAAGTTTAATATAATTAAAATAAGTAAATATGTGCAGTCTTTTCAAAAATGTGCAGTCCTTAACTTGTTAAGTGAACAAATGTGGCAAGTACAATTGTCAAAGTGGTGAATGGTTGTTGCAGAAGGAAGATGTCTACGATAGGTCACGCGAATGGAGGGAGGAGAGGATGGTAGGAAATCTTTTTCCTGATCTCATGGCATTAATGCCTTATCCTCCACTCTCATTACCCGCCCTAGACGAAGGTAGAATTTATTACCTTTTGATCTGTGTGCCAAATTTTGTTTTGAAGAAGAGAAAAGTTGTATCTTGTAGCTTTTGTATTACATTATTTTTGCAGGAAGTGTTTTTTGAAATTGCAGGTGACCATGGAGGCCAATTTCACACTGCGAACATAAAAGAAATTGGTGCCCTTCTTGGGCAAAGTATCAAATAAATGAATGCAAGGATTATTACGGTTTAAGGATGAGAAGCTATGGGTGGCAGCTTATCTGATGCTTGCGGAGGAGGTAGCACATATCCATCACCAATATCGAACCATAATGGAGGTATACTCTTTGATTCTGGGGTGGGCCTGTGAATTCGAACCGGAGGTGGAAAAGGTGAAACTCACTTTGGTCAAATTGATAGATGGAGATTTTTTGATTAACCTGGACTCAATTTTGGAGTGGTTGGTGCCGCGAGTTGGCATTCTAATTAAGGAAGGGGACAACCAGGAGGAATTGCTCCCTTTTATCCGTGGCCCAGAGGATGAAATCAAATACCAGTGTCGTGAACGAGCTCGTGTGGGGTGGGAAGCTATGAAACTTTTTGTGAAATCAAACAGGGTGGATGAAGTCCTAAAGGCTCTACACATGGTGGCATGGATGGAGGTTGGTAGGGAATTGAGAGATAGATTTGAAGAAGGCGAGGCCATATAGCTATTGGCAAGTTTGGAAGGCGACCCTGACTTTGGGTGCCCAGACTACATTCCAAAAATGAAAGCTAAAGCGACAAAAGGGAAAGCATTGACCTCTAAGGAAGGAAGAGAAGAGGCGACCCAGGGGGATAGCGAGTGAGTGGCCTATCGGCCAGTGCTTTTTAGTTTGCTTCCAAATGTTTTCAACTATTATTTTTTTTAATTCCAAAACTTTTTATCAATGCTGGAACATTTATTGGATAACCAACCACGAACTGGTTTTTTGTTTACTGCTACTAGATGTAGGGTAGGATAATTTACAAGTTTGGACTGTGGGCAGTATGGATCTCTTTCTGCCTACATTTATGCATGTTGATGGACTACAAATTTTGTATTTTGAAATCTCTGAATCAATAGAATGAAAAAAATATTTACCGATCAAAAAAAAAAAAAAAATTTAATATGATTAAATTTAGTTTAATATAAGTAAGTTGGAGTTTTAGTTCAAAGCTTAACTATATATTTATAAAATTATAATCAACCATAATCAATTTACAAATAATTAATGGAACGAACTGAATTTTTTTTTATATATATTAAATATAGAGGGATAAGCATTACATAAAAAAGATCATAGTATTAAATTTATTTCCATTGTTTAACAAATAATTGAAATAATGTAGCTCATATACAAAAAACATTTGAAAAACTTTAATTAATAAAAATGAAATAGAATTATAGAAAGCATTTTTATATCCATAAGACTCTAAGAGGCAAACTGAAACAAACTGGAATTTGAAAAATTATCATTAATATTTATGCTTTGGAAATTTACAATTTTTACATCTGAGACTTGAGTCCCTCGAAAACTTAAAAGCCAAAATGAGTGAGCCACTGGCACTGAGCCTGTTAGGTTTCGAGGACATAGGAAAAAAAAACTACTAGGGGCCCAAGGGGGTGGGGCTAGGGCACAGGTAGTGGAATTGTCTACAATTTTTCCCTAAGAATCTGGCCCTCCTTCCATGTAGAATTCTTCAGACAGCATAAGCTGAGAGAATTTTTCAAGCCACATGTAGTTTGGAAAGTCGTCTAGGAGCAACCATTTCCAAAGGAAGTCCCTACCAATCCGCACCCATTTCCAGTGACGCATCAACTGCTCCGCATTCAAGTTCAAGAGAAACGGTTGCCTAGCCACTGGCACTGTTTGGTCAGGGAGGAGAAGCCTGGATAATTCACTCACCTAAGGGATCCCCACTCCTACTTCTGCAAGGATGACAAGAGTAATGTCATCTCCAAGGAATTCTTCCTTAAAAACCTTCCTCAATAGCATCATTAGCATATCCACCTTGTCTCCTCCAAGGTCCAGAAGAGACGCTAAGAAGCAGGATGTAATGTCTATGTTAACACGGTACCTATTTTTGTTTCACAGAAACTCTCTACCCAGCACCATCTGCATAGTCTCATTGGTGAATGACCCAACCTCCTTGCAGACTAATTGGAGGGTTGGGTCTCTAATGGAGCCTAGAAAGGCCCTCTGGTCCTCTATAGAAATGCTTCTCAAGTGGATGGGAGTGTCCATATTGAGAAAACAGATTAACAAATTAAACAACCTGAGCCTATGAGCCTAAACTAGAGGAAGAATTTAAATAACATGAGCTCCGACGATTTATCTACCAAATGGCAAAGGCTAATTGAAGATGAAAGAAGCAGAGATCGTATATAAATAGTTGAAGCTCTTGATTGTAATAATTACTTCTTTAACCATATTAATTGCTATAAAAAAATTTAAATCTTTCGTATCTCTGTAAATCTTTTCCATAAATGCACTATTGTGCAAAAATGGAAACAGCTATAAACTAGTACCAAATTGGCAAGCATCACATTGGAAGTCGTGGGGACGGAGTGGATTGCAATTAGTGAAAAGATATATATTAAATGAACAAAATTATCGATTGTGATTTGTGACATTTGATATGTGTCTATTGAATCCAATTCCATTTCGGGCACTTTCTAGTGAGCTATGTTCTCTTCAGAAAATTGGGCCGAAATAAAACTTAAGCCATTGATCTACGATCATCGAACAATTTAAAATCATTGATAGATTTTAGGTATGTGTCACCCTTCACATGTCAAAGAGGTTGCACTTATTGATACATCGTGTAGAGTTCGGACTCAATGTATTATGTGATGTGCCTTGTCTATTAATGGCAATGAATTCATGAAATCGCCAATAAATTATATATTTTTTCATAAATAACAAAATATTCGCCAAAACAAATTAAATAATTTTCAAGTAGTGGATAAAAATCACCAATACATTTAAATAATTTTCAAGTGGTGGATAAAAATTACCACTACATTTAAATAATTTTTCCTTCAGAGTAAAATTTTTCGCTCATACAATTATATATTTGTTCCTTTTAACAAAAATTATTCGCCTCCCACAATAAATATTTTCCTCATAGAACAAGGTATTATTCGCCATAAATTTATGGAATTTTCGTACCCTAGAAAAAAATCACCAATACAAAATAATATTTTTACCCATTTTAAAAAAAAATTCGCCATCCATATGAAAATTTACCCCCAAAAATAATGTCTGATTCGCCTTACATAGTTGCCTGGGGGGTGATTTCTTAAAGTTATCCCTAGTCATATGGTATCCCATGACCCCTTAGGACACCATATGAGCCCTAACGACACCATATGGTGTCATAAGGGGTCAGATGACCCATAACAACATCGTACAGAGTCGTAAAGGGTCATATTGTGTCCTAAGGGGTCATATGGTATCTTAAACGGGTCATATGACACAATATGACCCCTTATGACACAATATGACCCCTTAGGACACAATATGACTCATAACGACACAATTTGGTGTTGTAAGGGATCATATGGTGTCCTAAGGGGTCATGGGATACCATCCTCATTTATGACAGAGTGCATACAAAAGAGGGAGTGATAACTGATGATAACAACTTACTTATCAGTGAAAGTTGCTATAATGAATCAAAAAGAGTGGTATTTGAAGGAAGAGCTGGAATTTAATGCAGACAAGACCCTGCACGCTTTCTGGGTGTCCATTTCCTTTTTGAGGGTTGCTATTCTCTTCACTTTGGCCCATGTTTTTGTTATGTTCTGCATTGTGAATGGTGTGAGAAATTATGCCATTGATGCTATGGGAGGCAATAGGAAAAGGATTGAACCGCTTACCTATGATGAATGGAAGAAGAAGCCAAAAGCGTGGGCTATCTTGCAAGCTACTAAAATGATGGGGTATATGGAGCGAATTCGAGGAAAAAACCCTAGTATTACCCAATTATTCAAGAAGAATTGGAAGGAGGGCAGAATCACCATAGGAGGAAGAAAGGTGGAAATTGATGAAGGAATGATTGTCGAAGTTATTGGGATGCCAATGGAGGGCAGAAAATTCTACAAGGAAAGATATGGCTTCTAGGTAAGATAGAAAGACTTCTGAAAAAGGGGTTAAAGGAAGAAGTAAGAAGGAGCAGCTCATTTGAACAAGATGATGAGGATGATGATGATATGGAGACTGAAAGTGAAAATGCTACCCCACTGCCCAAGAAGAAAACCAAGTGCACTCCTATTATCACTGAAATCAGCCCGGAGAAGGAGGATGGTACCTGAAAGACCCCTTCTACTCCTTTGGATTTGAATCGATGAACTTGTGGTGTTGAGAAAGAGGGGAAGAATGTGGTGGAAGATGTGACTCTACCTCCTAAAGACAAATTCACAATTGCTGATGTAGAGACCCTGGAGAATAATGTTGTTTTTTCATAATTTAATAAAGATAGTATTGATTCTCCTATTGACATGCTTCATACTACAAAGGAACGGGTGACAGAGTTCTATAAGAATATAGAATGGGGTATGTGTTGGATCATGGTGTGCCAAAACAAGCCCTTAAGTGGCAATGAAATTTCAGAAAATCAGAGTTATGCAACTTGACATGAAAATTTGAATAAGTGGTGAACATTATTTTTAAAATATGTAAGAAGAGAATCCATAGAAAATTGAATGTAGTTTCTAAGCTACTAATTTTTTTTTGGAAAAAAAATCCCTATTTGATGAAAATTTCAAATTTCAATGCAATGGTACTAAAATTTTGGGAAAAAGATAAGAAGTAGGCATATGTCTGACCACCCTAATCACAATCAAATCATAATATTTTTTATAAGATTTATAATATAAGTATTAGACTCATGTCCGAATGTGACACATATTTGTTTAAAGTTTTTTATAAAGTAAATAATTATTTATGATTTTTTTACTACAACTTTTCAAAAATTCAAAAACTCCTACGTTTGACCACCTTAACTTGCTCAAAACCTTATGAAATTCAATTTGTTTAATTTTTTCCTATAGTAGACGAAGAATAGGATGTGGCAAATGTTTCGGATTCAAAAAATGTTATACTTTTTGAAAGTTATGAGTGTTTTTCAATCAGTCTAACAATCGGGACTTTTGTCAGAATTCAATTAGAAAACAAATGATAATTATTTGTTAAAATCAAAATAAGAAAAGCCTTATATTTTTGGAAAGTTGAGAACGTCCTTAAAAAATGCTTTTCGTTTTATCATTTTTGGCTATAAAAAAAGTCGTCAGCCACCAATGTAAAGTCTGGAAAATCAAGGAATACTGAAAAACACGTTTTTTCCAATTGACTTTCTAGGCTTGTCACTTCCAAGCCAAATCCCAAAGCAAACCCGAGCTAAAATTTGTACAACAAAAATAGGATATCTGATACAATCGGATATCTGATTTTAATAAGTAAATTCAATAACTAAATTTGCACATAATTAATCTGTTATTTATTAATATATAATATATTAATATACAATATATTAATTTATAAAATTAGTATATGATATTAGGGAGAGAGAGAGAGAGGGGGAAATAAAGAGAGAGAGGGAGGGGGAAGGGAGAGAGAGGGAGAGAGTGAAGGAGGGGAAAGGGTCATATTGTGTCTTATGACCCCTTAGGACACCATATGATACCTTAGGTGTCAAATTTTTGTAAGCAATATTGGCACTGCTTTTTATATTGTAATAATGGTTCATCTTGCCACCTTATGACACACTATGACCCCTTATGACACCATATGGTGTTGTTACAGGTCATATGGTGTTGTGAGGGTTCATGGGATACCATATGACCCCTAAGGACAACATATGACCCCTTATGACACTATATTGGGTCGTTATGGGTCCTATGGTGTCCTAAGGGGTCATATTGTGTCCTACGACCCCTTAGGACACCATATGACCCCTTATGACACCAAATTGTGTCATTATGGGTCATATTGTGTCCTAAGGGGTCATGTTGTGTCATATGACCCCTTTAAGACACCATATGACCCCTTAGCACACAATATGACCCTTTACGACTCTATATGGTGTCGTTATGGGTCATATGATCCCTTTTTGACACCATATGGCTTCATTAGGGGTCATATGGTATCCTTAGGGGTCATGGGATACCATATGACCCCTAAGGACAACATATGACCCCTTATGACACCATATTGGGTCGTTATGGGTCCTATGGTGTTCTAAGGGGTCATATTGTGTCCTACGACCCCTTAGGACACCATATGACCCCTTAAGACACCAAATTGTGTCGTTATGGGTCATATTGTGTCCTAAGGGATCATATTGTGTCATATGACCCCTTTAAGACACCATAGGACCCCTTATGACACCATATGGTGTGGTTAGGGGTCGTATGGTGTCCTAAGGGGTCATGGGATACCATATGACCCCTTATGACACCATATTGGGTCGTTATGGGTCTTATGGTGTCCTAAGGGGTCATATTGTGTCCTACGACTCCTTAGGACACCATATGACCCCTTACAACATCAAATTGTGTTGTTATGGGTCATATTGTGTCATATGACCCCTTTAAGACACCATATGACCCCTTAGGACACAATATGACCCTTTACGACTCTATGCAGTGTCGTTATGGGTCATATGAGCCCTTATGACACCATATGGTGTTGTTAGGGGTCATATGGTGTCGTAAGGGCTCATGGGATACCATTTGACCCCTAAGGACAACATATGACCCTTTATGACACCATATTGGGTCATTATGGGTACTATGGTGTCCTAAGGGGTCATATTGTGTCCTACGACCCCTTAGGACACCATATGACCCCTTAGGACAACAAATTGTGTCGTTATGGATCATATTGTATCCTAAGGGGTCATATTGTGTCATATGACCCCTTTAAGAGGTCATGTGACCCCTTAGGGCACAATATAACCCTTTACAACTCTATACAGTGTCATTATGGGTCATATGACTCCTTATGATCCGTAATGATACCATATGGTTGTTACAAGCTAGGGTTGTCGTTGCAACAAAATATCAACCTATCAATGCTTGATACTACCACTAGACTTATAGAATCTACATGAGCCTGGTAAACCATGTCATGAATCCATGTGAGGGAACCTGGCCCACTACCAACAATCCCCCTCCCAGTGTCACTCATCACAGCCTGCGTCATTTGAGCATGTGACCAAGCTCTCATACCACTTGTTACAAGATAGGGTTGTCATTGCACCAAAAGATTGACCTATCAATGCCCGATACAACCTCTAGACTTATAGAATCCATAAGAGGCTATTAAACCATGTTGTGAATCCCCGTGAGGTAAGCTGGCCCACTGCCAACAATGGTTTCGTTAGGGGTCGTATGGTGTCCTAAGGGGTCATCGGATACCATATGACCCCTAAGGACAACATATGACCCCTTATGACACCATATTGGATCTTTATGGGTCCTATGGTGTCCTAAGGGGTCATATTCTGTCCTACGACCCCTTATGACACCAAACTATGTCGTTATGGGTCATATTGTGTCCTAAGAGGTCATATTATGTCATATGACCCCTTTAAGATACCATATGACACATTAAGACACAATATGACCCTTTGCGACCCTATACGGTGTTGTTATGGGTCATATGACCCCTTATGACACCATTCGGTGTCGTTAGGGGTCATATGGTGTCCTAAGGGGTCATGGGATACCATTTGACCCCTAAGGATAACATATGACCCCTTATGACACCATATTGGATCATTATGGGTCCTATGGTGTCCTAAGGGGTCATATTGTGTCCTACGACCCCTTAGGACACCATATGATCCCTTACAACACCAAATTGTGTCTTTATGGGTCAGATTGTGTCCTAAGGGGTCATATTGTTTCATATGACCCCTTTAAGATACCATATGACCCCTTAGGACACAATATGACCCTTTACGACTCTATACGATGTTTATATGGGTCATATGACCCCTTATGACACCATATGATGTCGTTAGGGGTCATATGGTGTCCTAAGGGGTCATGGGATACCATATGAGTCATGACCCCTAAGGACAACATATGACCCCTTATGACACCATATTGGGTCGTTATGGGTCCTATGGTGTCCTAAGGGGTCATATTGTGTCCTACGACCCCTTAGGACACCATATGATCCCTTACTACACCAAATTATGTCATTATGGATCATATTGTGTCATAAGGGGTCATATTGTGTCATATGACCCCTTTAAGACAACATATGACCCCTTAGGACACAATATGACCCGTTTATGACTCTATATGGTGTCATTATGGGCCATATGACCCCTTATGACACCATATGGTGTTGTTAGGGGTCAAATGATGTCCTAAGGGGTCATGGGACACCATTTTACCCCTAAGGATAGCATATGACCCCTTATGACACCATATTGGGTCGTTATGGGTCCTATGGTGTCCTAAGGGGTCATATTGTGTCCTACAAACCCTTAGGATACCATATGACCCCTTACAGCACCAAATTGTGTTTTTATGGGTCATATTGTGTCCTAAGGGGTCATATTGTGTCATATGACCCCTTTAAGACACCATATGACCCTTTATGACTCTATACAGTGTAGTTATGGGTCATATAACCCCTTATGACACCATATGGTATTGTTAGGGGTCGTATGGTATCCTAAGGGGTCATGGGATGCCGTATTACCCCTAAGGATAACATATGACCCCTTATGACACCATATTGGGTTGTTATGGGTCCTATAGTGTCCTAAGGGGTCATATTATGTCCTACGATCCCTTAGGACACCATATGACCCCTTACAACACCAAATTGTGTCGTTATGGGTCATATTGTTTCCTAAGGGGTCATATTATGTCATATGACCCCTTTAAGACACCATATGACTCCTTAGGACACAATATGACCCATAACAACCCATTATGCTGTCATAAGAGGTTATATGGTATCCCATGACCCCTTAGGACACCATACGATCCCTAACGACACCATATGGTGTCATAAGGGGTCATATGACCCATAACAACACAATATGATACAAATGACCCCTTAGGACACAATATGACCCTTTAGGACACAATATGACCCCTTACTACATCATATTGGGTCATTATGGGTCCTAAGGGCTCATATGATCCCTCTCCCCTAATCTATCTCTCTCCCTCTCCCCTAGTCTCTCTCTCTCCCTTTCCCCTAATCTCTCTCTCTCTTTTCCCCTCTCCCCTAATCTTTCTCACTCTCTCCCCCTTTCCCCTAATCTCTCTCTCTCCCTCTCCCCTAATCTCTCTCCTGCTCCCCCTCCCTCTCTCTCCCCTAATCTCTCTCTCTCTCCCTCTCTCCTAATCTTTCTCTCTCCCCCTTTCCCTTAATATATGTCTCCCTCTCCCCTAATCTCTCTCTCTATCCCCTAATCTCTCTCTCCCCATACCCCCTACCCCCTCTCTCCCCTAATCTCCCTCTCTCTCTCTCTCTCCCTCCCTCCTTTGTCCCCTAATCTCTCTCTCTCCCCCTCTCCCCTACTCTCTCTCCCTCTCCCCTAATCTCTCTCTCTCTCTCCCTCTCCCCTAATCTCTCTCTCTCTCTCTCTCTCTCTCTCTCTCTCTCCTTCTCCCCCAATCTATATCTCTCTCCCTCTCCCCTAATATTTCTCTCTCTCTCTCTCTCTCTCTCTCTCTCTCTCTCTCCCTACCCCCTCCCCCCTCTCCCTTAATCTCTCTCTCTCCCCCTCCCCTAATCTCTCTCTCTAAAATATGAGTACTCAAATCGGATATCTGATGAAATCAGATATCTGATTTCTGCCACTGCCATTAATGTGGCAACAACAAAGAAAAAAGGAAGCAATGGGAATTATTTTTGGGACCATAAATTTATGCATTAAAATCAGATATCTGATATAATCCAATATCTGATATATCATATATCTGATTTTTGTAAATAAAAAAGAGCTTTGTGGGACATTTTGTGGATTCCAACGGCCCACATTCTTCACATTCTATTTTTTGTCGACAATCACAGGTTTTTAGACAGTTTGAGACAAATTTGTGCTTTTGAGAGATTCTTAAAGTCAAATCTTACATTGTCAATCATTTAGGAGCATCTTTGTGGAGGTAAATGGGGAGTAGTAGTCGTTGGAAGTCTAAACGCAAAAGAAAGCTTTCAAATGACCAAATTGAAGTGTATAGAGAAAGAGATAGAGAAGGTCATAGGAGGAGAAGACAAGGTATGTTAAATATTGCTAATGTTACTTCAAGTGAAGAGGAAATTGAATTTGAAAATGTTGAACAAGTTATTGAAAATAAAAATGTAGATTTTGAAAGTGAAAATGTTGAAAGTGATAATGAAAATGCTCAACATGATGTGAGAATAGAAAGTGAAAATTTGGGAGTTGACAATGAAGGTGTCCATAATTTTGGTGTAAATATGAAATTTTTTGACATTGGAGGTGAAAATGTAGAAAATTTTGACATAGGAGGTGAACCTGTGGAAAATTTTGACATTGGAGGTGAAAATGTGGAAAACTTTGACATTGAAGGTAGAATTGCTCAACCAAGTGAACAATATGTAACACCTAATTACTTCATAAATGAAGACCCTCTCACAGATGAAAGTCAAATTCCAAATCCAAGACCTTCAAGAACCCCAAAATGGTTGCTTGAAATTGATGAGAACATTATTATGAATCTTGAAGGCAAGAGGTCAACAAGAACCATTCGATTGTGGGCTACACAACTTTTCGACCAAAATTTTAGCAATAAGACATTGACTGAGCAATGCCAACTTTTTTTTCAACTGCTAAAGATGATAAAGATGAGACCATTGCTAAACAAATTGAAATTTTTTATGAACAAGAATATGGAGAGAAATTTTATTATTTCCAAAAACCTATTTGATGCTCTCAATTCTATTGGAAAGAATACTAAGGAAAGAGATAAGAGAGCCACTCGAAGAGTGATTACAACCTCCTTAGTAAGCCATCAATTGAGGAAGGCTTGTCAAATGAGACAAACTTGTGTTTATTTGAACATAAACTGTAAAACTTTGGATAGAGCACTTGCACGAAGACAAAAACTTGACGATCCACTTCAACATGATACATGGGCTTTTGGTGGGAGGCTTACACGTGTTGATAGAAATTTGACTGACAATGTGGAGGAGATTCAACAATTTTGGCACTCTAATTCTAGAGTATCACCCAATGTAAAGGATGTTTTGAAATTAAGAATCGACAACCGAGACTGCACACCGCATCCCAAACATTTCTTGGAATCAAGCCAAACAATGTTGTAAAAAAAAATTTGTGAAGTACATTCAACTTTGCAAATATTATAAAGGACCTTTGAATCTTTGAAGCCATTTTATTGTGTACCTCTTAAGATTCGTAATACTTGTTGTTGCAAGTACCATGTGGATTTTTCAATGTACCATGAACTTTTATGCCATATTTGTTATATGATGCATACTAATGAGATGTTGTAGGAGTGTGGTACAATGCAATTTCTGAGATCATCAAGAGACTTGCAAGATCTGTTTTTATGCTCTAGAGATGATGGCTGCTATTTCTATAGAAATGATTGTTTGAATGAGTAGTGCTCACAATGTGGTGAGTTGTCAAAGTTTGTTTCATTTTTTCATGAGGGCAGTGAACACGAGTTTGGAAAGAATTATGTTGAGAAAAAAAGATATGAGACAGTGAAATATACTTTGAAGAGTGGAGATGAAGGTTCTAGGTGTGAATTAGTCTCAAGAGAAGTGAGTGTTGCTGATTTTATTTTGGATTTTAAGGAAAATCCTTTCTACAAGTATTCAAGGCATGCCCATAGGTCTTTGTGGTTGGATCAACAGTTTAGGATGTGTAAGAACTCTTTCCCGATTGGCACTATTGTATCGGTGGTTGATTTTAAAGAGAACTATACATTGAAACCACAAAATGAGGTACAGTCTAAGTACTACAATTCAATCCAGATTGCTATTTTTGTTCACATTACATATAGACATGCTCCTAATAGTACAAAAGAAGATAGGAAGATAATCAGGGAGTATCATTTTTATATGAGTGATGATAGATCACACTTCTCTGAGTATGTGCAACATTCTTTTGAGAATTTTTTTGACTGTGTGCAAGTGTAATGGTAATTATGTGTATACAATACATGAAAATATTGATGATCATTATGTGTCTACAGTGTAATGCTTGTTTATCTATATTTTTTCATTGAATGAGACTGATGGATTTTTCACCAACTGAAAAAATGCTTCCCTAATAAAACCATAGGGAAACTTGAAAAACCGAGATAGGATTTTGTAGGGACTCCTCTCGTGGCCCCGTAGGTTCAAACGCATCATTCGTAGGTGCCACAAATTCCAAGTTAGGGCCCGTTAAAGTTTGACATTCTTTAGCACTTAGGGTGCTCATGGGACGATGTCGGTAGGGTATGACCCCGAGCATTCGACCAAGTCGGGGGGGGGGGGGGGGGAATAGAAGCATGCATAGGGTAATAATGCCTAACTAGACATTTCAAAACCAAGGGTTTGTGATCACGACAAGCAGAACGAGAAATTAGCCATGCAACAACATTCAATTGAATGAGACTAACGATTTTTTTGCCCAACTGAAAAAATGTTGCCCTAATAAAACCATAGGGAAACTTGAAAAACCGAGATAGGATTTTGTAAGGACCCCTCTTGTGGCCCCATAGATTCAAAAAATTTATTTGCAGGTGCCATGGATTCCAAGTTAGGGCCCATCAAAGTATGACAATTTTTAGCACTTAGGGTGCTCAAGGGACAACGTCAGTAGGGTATGACCCTGAGCGTTTGACCGAGTGGGGGGGGGGGGGGGGGGGATAGGAGCATGCATAGGGTAATAATTCCTAATTGGATATGTCAGAACTGACGGTTCGTGATCATGATGAGAAGAATGAGAAATTGACCACGCAACAACATTCAATTGAATGAGACTGATGATTTTTTTGCCAACTGAAAAAATGTTGCCCTAACAAAACCATAGGGAAAATTGAAAAACCGAGATAGGCTTTTGTAGGGACCCCTCTTGTGGCCTCATTGGTTCAAACGGATCATTCACAGGTGCCACAGATTTTGAGTTAGGGCCTGTCAAATTTTGACAATTTTTAGCACTTAAGGTGCTCAAGGGACGATGCCAGTAGGGGATGACCCCGAGCGTTTGACCGAGTGGGGGGGGGGAATAGGAGAATTAATAGAGTAATAATGCCTAATTGGACATGTTAGAACCAATGGTTCGTGATCACGATGAGAAGAATGAGAAATTGGCCATGTGACAACATTCGATTGAATGAGACTAATGATTTTTTCACCAAGTGAAAAAGTTATGACCTAATAAAACCATAGGGAAACTTGAAAAATCTAGATATTATTTTGTAGGGAACCCTCTCATGGCCCCATAGGTTCAAACAAATCATTCACAGGTGCCATGGATTTCGAGCTAGGGCCCGTCAAAGTTTGACAATTTTTAGCACTTAGGGTGCTCAAGGGACGACATCGGTAGGGTATGAACCCGAGCATTTGACCGAGTTGGGGGGGGGGAATAGGAGCATGCATAGGGTAATAATGAATTTTATTGTTCACTAAATGAATTGTATTGTATGGTTGATTAAATCAATTATATTGTATTATTGATTAAATGAACTGTATTGTTCATGAATGGTATTGTATTGTTCATTAAATGAATTGTATTGTTCATTATACAAACAACACTTACGATGAAATGAAATGAATTGTATTGTTAATTAAATAACCATTATTAACCATTGTTAATTATTGGACTGAATATTAAAGTTTTCCATGATAACACCATGCACACATGAGCAACAATTTATATGATCAAATATCAACTTCTGTATATATGAAAATGTCAAATGATTACAAGTGTGTGTCCATACACAAATATGGCATAAACGCCAACTCAAACAAAATGTATGTCTATATACGTGAATGTATGTCCATATACAAAATATGCATGCCAACTAGACATGTAAGCATCCCAAAACTATCTATAACATCCTAAGCTACTGATGGATCATCAAAATTGATCCTCTTCACCACACTGCTCGGCTCTAAAGGATCATGCACAAGAAAAAACAAACCACGATTAAGATTAGTTATATTATATAACTCACATTCAAAAAAGTAACATAAAAATGAACTATAATTGAACTATTCTTGTTTACCTCATCTCCACATTTTCTCTTCAGCTTTGGAGGACTCTTGGTGTATGTATTTGGTAGAGGAGGTATGTTTTCAATATTTTAATACACAACCTACATATGTTCACAAACATGACATTGATACAAGTTAGCATATAACTGTCATTGATAATAATGAATTATATCTACTAAAAACAAAATAAAATAAACACACATGTACTTGAGGCATCTCTTCTTATTCTTCTTCATCTTCAGGTATAGTGGGTGTAGTCAACAAGGATGTGAAGCCAAGAATTTTTTGTACATATACACAAGAAGTATGTGAAACTATCAATCTATGTCTAAATGTGTATAATCATTATAAGTTATTTAACTATTCATTCAATCATATTTGCATTCAATTACCTTTCCCTTATCTCCAACTGCACTACCAGATCCTAAATCACATAGGCCCGCACTCGTGCTACTTGCGCCCTACAAGAGAAAAATAAGATATACATGCAAGTTACTACATAATCTAATTAATACCAATATAAATGATGAGCATGTATGTACAATAAAATACAAATGAATAGGTGCAATAATATATACCATAAAGCTATCAAGGCCAAATAAAATGGTCGTCAAGGTGCCCTCCTAGATCTATGTCAACTCCTCCTCTGTCATCAACTATTAAATAGACCATGTAAATAAAAATTAGTACTTAATATTATCTAGATTATAAATATTCATTTAAAATATAGAATGAATTGTGAAAATTCAAATCTTACCACTACATCATCAATGTATGATGAAGGTGCCTCCTCGCCTCTAGCATGCAAGGACTCTCCAAGGTATCCTCTAGTCTCTGTCATAACATCTGGTGCATTGTGCATCTCATGCAACTCATAATCTACAGTGTGTGCAGGAGGATCAACAAGTTGTCCAACTGGACCCAAGCATAGGTGCCACACATGACACAACTATGGGGCACGCAAATGTGTGGAGTCGAGGAGGACATGTCAGCACCATCAGATGCACCGCTACCATCAAAAGTAGGTTGAGCTACTGCCCCAGCCTGAAAAACCAAAAGGCTACTCAAAGAGTGAATAGTCGATATGGTCTGTGACGCTGCCTCACAGATGATATCTGGATTTTGCACTAGAGGTGGGAGATCAACAGGAGGAGAGGAGACATATGGGCCCTAGAATACTCTGACTACCCCAGGTCTATTTTGGGGCATACCTAAACCCACACCCTGGAAAGGTTGGATGTCAAAGTAGTTCACATGTTTTCCTAAAACAAGCTCAACATACAATTTTTTGATGAAGTAGAAGGGGACATCAAGATTGTTGTTGGGTGGTTTATCGAAAACCATCCACCAATGATCCCGAAAAAATTTCACAATACCATCATTTGTGCACCATTTAATAGAAATTTTTGTTTTTGGGGGTCTACAGGTTGACCAGTGCAAGGATTCACAAACAATGTGGCGATAGCAGCTTTGGATATCTCGAGATCCTTGATCTCTTTATAGGACAAGCCATCTGCATATTGTTCCCTCATAGAATCTTGCCGCAAAAGAGCGACATTGTGCTCCTCAGTGACGGTTTCTATACTATTTATGATTCACGTGAGGGGATCAAACATTGGGTTCAAGCAAGGGATCCTATGATAGACATCTGTAATCCCCCTCAATTAGTTCAAATTTTGTGTAAATAAATCCTGAATTGAGAGGGGGTTTGGCAAAGGAGGTTTTTGTGACAGAGGGTTTGGTTGTTGTGGTTGTGGTTGATCAAATTTTTCATTGTTATCCCTCATTTTTAACCTAATTGAATGTAAACAATTGAATTTAGTTAACAAATTTGAACAATTTTGTATTTGATTTTTAAAAAACCTAGTTTTCATGAAAAAAACATATTTTGAATGAAAAAACAAATAAACATTAAAACAAATGCAAAAATTTGAGCGAAAATGATTAAAAACAATAAAAATCCTACCTTTTTAATGGTTTTTTTTGTAAATCTGGGTCACAAAATCAGATATCGGGTCCAATCAGATATTGGATTTGAAAGAAATCGTGCAGCCCGTGGGTGTTGTCACAGTCCACTTATATTGTCTCAGAAAATTGGATATCCGATAAAATCCAATATCCAATTTTATCGGATATCGGATTTTTATGATTAAATTATTTTAAAATAACATTATATTATATAATATAATATATTATATAATATTATATTATATAATATAATAATATATTATATAATATATTATTATATTATATATTATATATTATATATTATAGTGTAATATAATAATATATTATATATTACATATTATATAATATATAATATATTATTATATATTATATAATTTGTTTTTTAATTTAAAATTACCTATAAAAATCAAATATCCAATATCCAATTTGCCTAAGTGTTTACCATGCCAAGTGTACTGACACCCAGACCAAGCAAAAAGTCAACATATATTTTCGCATTTTTAGGCGAGTGGAAAAGGCTTTTTTTTTTACATCACCACTTTTTGGGCCCCCATGATCCTGCACTAACCCAATGGGTCTACTCAGAGATTGAAAGTTTAAAGATTAAACAAGAGGATTCTTCTAAGAAAGTGGACATTCTAGAAGTTGTCGGGACAGGTAATCTCAATTCTTTGCCTAATTATCTGAAGGAATTAACAAAAACCATCAGTGATGCGGAGGCTATTACTGAAGCTTATAGTTCCCAATTTAAGGTTGTGGAGGCTAGGTTCAATAAGCTAGAAAAGAGGGTTCGCAATCATGAGAATACCTTGAAGAAAATTGGAGGACAAAGCCAAAAAATTCTAAAATCCTTAGTTGATAACTTCAAAGTGATGATTAGTAAAATGGAACAGATCTAGCTGGAAAAGAACACGATAGATATTTCTGAGGATAAGGACTTGACCCTTGAAGGTGTGGCTACTAGACCTGGTAAAAGATCCCAGGTGAGTACGAGGAAGATGGCTTAGCAAGCTAATGAACTGGATGATCTTAAGAGTGTTGTTGCCTCAATGGTCCAACTAGAGAAAGATGCAGTGGAGCTTCTCAAGAATTTTTCTTATTTCTGTTGTTTTGTACTCTTGGTTGTCCCTTAGGTGTCTTTGTGTTGTCCTTATGTTACTTTTGGTTCTCTCGCTGGCTTTTTGTATCTGCCAGCTGTTTTAGTTTGTTGTTATGTTCTATCTAGTTGGACCTTTCATGTTTTATCTATTTTCTAACTTGTTGTAAAGGGTTTCAGGACCCCTTCAAAAAATGCTTTTCACGTAATCAAAAACACATCAACACACTGAAGAGGGGAAAAAAGATTTGAAGGTCAAATGATCAAAACATAATAAAATAAACATGCAGAATGCAAAAATATCATTAAAAGACCATTTCACCTTGCTATTTTTCTTTCTCCTTCGGATTGAGCTTGATGAAGTGAAGATGCCCCTTGATAATGCTCCACTTGATGTGCTCCTTTGATTGCTAGATGTGGATGGCTCTCCAATGTTGTGCACAAATGGAATGGATTTTAAAAATGATAAGAATGAGATGATCAAGTTGCCAAGATGATTTCCTAGGCTCAAAAGGGTAGCATAAACTTACTGGATTTCAAGATGTTTTGAATGAAGTGATGGAGCCCTATTTTATAGGAAGAGGAGAGGAAAATGAATGGCTAGGATGAATTTGAGATGAAGGGCTAAGATTTACTTGTGAGCTCACACAAGCTCCAAGAGAGGGTGTGGAGACCAAGAAATATGCCTTAAAGGCATTTCGTATCTCCACCCTCCACAAGGTGCATTGGAGGAATTAAAAATTCTCCAAAAAAGGATATTATGGAAATTCGAGGAATAAAAAAGAATTAAAAATTCCTTGGGAGAGGGAATGCCTAGAGGAATGTGTGATTTCGAAAATCTTACATTCACCTAGGCAAAGGGCATTTAAAGCTAGTGGTTGGATGAAAAGCACAAAGAGTTGACTTTGTGGCTAATCATGATGATTAACCATTAACGACTCATTAGGAGGGGGATTAGAGGAAATGTTAGGTGGGATTAATATTTGTAGGAGAATTTGACTAGGAGAGAGAATGAGTGGAGGGAATAAAAAATTAGAAGAATAATGTTAAGTGAGTTTAGGGAGTTTCTAGAAGAATGAATTAAGAAGATGATTGTAGGAATCATGTAGGTTAACTAATTAATTGAAATTAATTATCTAAGAGGAAGATTTGTGAGGATTTGATTTTTTTAGAAGAATAAAGAAAGGGATTGATGTATTAAATAAATCAATCATATGCTATAGTGACAATATTAATTATATTTAATTAATATTGAGAGGAATTTGAATTAACATAATTAATTAATTAATTATTCGAGGAATTAAAAATAATTAAAATAATTATTTTTAAGTGTCTACATTTTGCCCCTCTTTGAAGCGAGGTGTGATGACACATTGATTCAAAGAATAATCTTGTTTTGATGCTGATATTGGTTTGATAGGATACCCCGGCTCTTGATTGATATATTATGGTATGGTGATGCCCCCTGAGGAGATCAATTGAGGTATTTGATCTTTGGAGTTTTGCGAAATTGATATCCCAATAGATTTGATTTGATTCAATTGATAAGACCTAGATTCAGTCTGGTTTCAAGAAGAATTCATCCTGTATAAGACAAAGATGATTAAAGTGTCTGGTTTCAAGAAGGATTCATCCTGTATAAGACATGATTGATCACAATATCTAGTTTCAGGAAGGATTCATCCTGTATAAGACATGATCGGAGTGTCTGGTTTCAGGAAGGATACATCCTGTATAAGATATGACTAATCACAATGTCTGGTTTCAGAAAGGATTCATCCTATATAAGACATGATCGGAGTGTCTGGTTTTAGGAAGGATACATCCTATATAAGACATGACTGATCACAACATCTGGTTTCAAGAAGGATTCATCCTATATAAGACATGATCGGAGTGTCTGGTTTCAGGAAGGATACATCCTGTATAAGACATGACTGATCACAATGTCTAGTTTTAGGAAAGATTCATCCTATTTAAGACATGATCAGATCACAACATCTGGTTTCATGAAGGATTCATCCTGCATAAGAAATGATTGATCACAACGTCTGGTTTTAGGAAGGATTCATCCTGTATAAGACATGATTAGAGTGTCTAGTTTCAGGAAGGATACATCTTGTATAAGACATGACTGATCACAACGTCTGGTTTTAGGAAGGATTTATCCTGTATAAGACATAGATCACAACATCTGGTTTCGGGAAGGATTCATCCTGTATAAGACATGATTGATCACAACATATGGTTTCAGGAAGGATTCATCCTATATAAGACATGATTAGATCACAATGTCTAGTTTCAGGAAGGATTCATCCTGTATAAGACATGATCAGAGCATCTGGTTTCAGGAAGGATACATCCTATATAAGACATGAATCAGGATCAGAATTGATTATGTGAGGAAAAAAAAAATAGAGGAAGAAAAATTAAGGTGGAAGGGAGAGATGAGGAACAAATATGAAGCAGTCATGACGTATTTGGAAAGAAGAATATGAGATGCAAGACCGCGAAGGAAAATGGGGGAAATTGAGAACTCCATGGGATTATTGAGTTTAGGATTTGATGGAATGATGGTGAGATTTTGTGCACAACAAATGTGGAGAGCCAACCTAGTTTGATGTTGCCCCGAGTGACTTGCACCATTGATTATAGAAATCAGGATGCCATGAGAAACGCAGGGCATGGACTGACTCTATAGACAAACGGGAATTTCTTGCACACAACAATGCAAGTGTTAAGAAACACTAATATAGAGTTGTGGGTTCGTGCAAGGAAACCCTCAAACACACCGATACCTCTTGTACATGAGAAGGTAAGTGTTGATAAACACTAGTACCAGGTCGCCGATTTATACAAGAAGGATCCAAAACATGCCATACTATGAAATATGCCCCAGTATGCACCTATCATAACGTACCTTGATATGGAAGAACCCAGGCAGTCGTAAATAGTGGCATTTGTAGGGCAAAAGATGCAAGCCTATATGAAAAGATCTAACAAAATCTAACAAGTCTCTTCCTTGTGACCACATGATACCTCTTGCCAAGAGTAGAACTAGGATGGACTTGGGATTGTTTCTCAAGACTTCTTGAAGCTTACACATAGAGGCATAAAATCTCAGTTTCAATGGGACATTCCTTGTTCATGACTTAGGCGAAGACTTCATCATCATACATGTGTTTTATTGGGAGGCGAAAAAGAAGGAATGTTGTGCATGGGTGGGCTGGATGGCAGATGATTTGTAGTATTGATATGATAGACAGTGGATCTGGTTGTTTACCATGGCGTCTGCACAGAGGTTTTCACCAAGGTATTTGTCCATAGCGCCACCAAGTGGTTTTCACTAATGGACGAATTGTGTTTTTTTTTTTTTCTTTTTCTAATTTTTTAATTTTTTTTGTGTCATAAGGTGCCTGTTTGCTAGGTTTTCACCAAAGTGACGATTTTTTTAGGATCTTTTTCTCATTTTTTTTTTTTAATTTTTCTTGATTTTTTTTTTTGACAATTTAAGACTTTCTGAGGACTAAGCATAAAATCTTTTGAGGTGCATGATATTCATTGGATCATCCAAAGGATTGCCTTTAGGAGTAGCCAACTAATAAGCTCTTGATCCATATTTCGCTATGATTACATATGGTCCAAGCCAATTAGGCTCGAACTTGCCTTTCTTTTCTCTTTCTTGTAGATTTTTCTGATTTTCCATGAGGACAAGATCACCAACTTGGAATTCTCAGGTTCTGACTTTTTTATGATAACTCATGCGCAGATGGTTTTGATATACCCAGAGATGATTCAAGACCTTGAGGCGCCTTTCATCTAACAATTCTAGCTCTTGTAAGCGAGCAATTCTATATTCTTCCTCTAGTAGGATGTTTTGCAGCGATACCCTTAGAGAGGGGATCTCGATCTCAAGGGGAAGGATGGCTTCGGAACCAAATACTAGGGAATAAGGAGTGGCACCTATGGGGATGCGGATGGAGGTGTGGTAGGCCCACAATGCAGGATGGATTTGGAGGTGCCAATCATGGCCCACTTCATTGACTGTCTTTTTGAGGATTTTTATTAGGGTTTTATTAGAAGCCTCAGCTTGGCCATTGCCTTGGGGGTAATATGGAGTGGAGAAGCAGTGTTGGGTGTTGAATTTTTGGCAGAGTTCTTTGACATCCTGGTTCTTAAATTTTTTACCATTATCAGTGATGATAACTTTTGGGATGCCATATCGGCAGATTAGGTAGTTCAGGATGAATTTGGATATTTGCTTGCCGGTGGTGAAAGTAAAAGGGATAGCCTCTACCCACTTGGTGAAGTATTTGGTGGCGGTGATAATGAATTTATGTCCGTTGGAAGATGAAGGGTGGATTTTCCCAATGAGATCAAGCCCCCACTGTGAGAAGGGCCATGGTATAATGAATGGCTGAAATTCTTGTGACGGTGCATGAATCTTGTCACCATGCTGCTGGCAAGGGATGCATTTCTTCACATAATTGTATGCATCTTCTTCCATTTTAGGCCAATAGTATCCTGTTCTCAAAAATTTTTTAGTCAATGTGAGTCCACTTGAGTGTGCCCCATAGATACCCTCATGTACTTCGCGTAATGCCCATTCTGCTTCTTGTTTATCTAAACACCTTAGGAAGGAACCATCAAAATGCCTTCTGAACAAGGTGTCTGCAAGGATGGTGTAACGGGCACATCGGTGGATGAAGGTTTGTTGTTGGGTTTTGGTGAGGTGTGGGGGAATGGTGTTGTCTTTGAGGAAAGTGAAGGTTTCTTGGTACCAAGGGGACTCGGGATCTACAAGAACACACACCATTTCATACTCTGGTAGGTCATATGCCGATATAAACAATTGCTCGACCAAGAACTCGCACTTCTGACTGTGTGATGGCATTTGAAGGAGGGAGCCAATGGTGGCCATTGCATCTGCAGCCCTATTGTTTGTTCATGGGATTTGGTCAAACTTGATTGTCGTGAAATGTTGCTTAAGATCTTCAACCATGGTACGGTAGGGAAGGAGTTTTCATCTTTTGTCTGGTATTCATCATTGACTTGTTTTATGATGAGTTGGGAATCACCATAGACTTGTAATTCCTTTATTTTCCAGTGGATAGCCAAGCATAAACCTATGATGAGGGCCTCATATTCTGCTATGTTATTGGTACATGCAAAGGCTATCTTGTATGATTTGGGGATGCCATCTCCTTGAGGTGTGACCAATAATATTCCTGCCCTCGATCCATTTTGAGTGTAGGAGCCATCAAAATACAATTTCCATGTGGAAGATGTGGTAACAATCATAATGAACTCATCTGGTAATTCTGTGAGAAGAGGATGGTCACCTGGAAGTGGAGCTTCAACCAACTGATCTGCAATGAATTGTCCCTTGATTTCCTTTCTGTCCACATATTCAATGTCAAACTGGCTTAAGAGCATGACCCATTTGGCGGTGCTACCAGTGAGAGCAGCTTTGGACAAGAGATATTTAAGTGGATCAATTTTAGCAATTAATTTTGTCTTATTATTTAGCATATAGTGTCGTAGTTTCTGTGTGTTGAACACTAATGCCAAACATGCTCTTTCAATGGGGTGTAATTGAGTTCATATCCTACCAACATCCTAATGATGTAGTAAATGGCGTGTTCCTTCCCTTGATCATCTGTTTGCGCCAATAATGCCCCCAATGCCACTACAGTAGCACATATATACAAAATAAGGGGTTTTCCAGGAGCAGGAGGCATCAATATGGGAGGTGATGCTAGATATTCTTTTAATTTCTCAAAGGCCTTTTGACATAGGAAATCCCATTTAAATTTTGTGTCTTTATACAACAAGTTTGCAAATGGATGGCACTTGTCTGCTAGCTGTGAAATGAAATGCCTGACAGATTGGAGTTTTCCCTGGAGACTGCACAGTTGTCTAAGAGTTTTTGGCAGAGGCATTTCCATAATAGCTTTTACCTTTGCAGGATCAACCTCGATGCCTCTGCGGGAAACAATGAATCCCAGTAGTTTTCCCGATGTGACGCCAAACACACACTTTTTGGGATTTAGGTGTAGCTTGTATTTTTCCAATCTTTTGAAGATCTATTTTAGAATGGGGATGTGTTCTTGTCTTGTCTTGAATTTTCCTAGCAGATCATCCATGTAGTCCTCCATAATTTTGTGCAAGAGGTCATGAAAAATTATTGTCATTGCTCGTTGATACGTAGCTCCAGCATTTTTAAGGCCAAAAGGCATGACCAGGTTACAAAAGGTACCCCATGGTGTTGTGAATGTAGTTTTATGCTGATCCTCATCTGCTATCTTGATTTGGTTGTATCCAGAAAACCCATCCATTAGCGATAACATTTCATGTCCTGCTGTAAGGTCCACAATCATATCTATGTTTGGGAGTGGGAAATCGTCCTTAGGACAAGCTATATTTAGATCTCAAAAATCTATGCAGATTCAGATGCCCCCGACAGGTTTGCCGATAGGTACAATGTTGGAGACCCATTCAGCATAATCTATTGGTTTGATAAATTATGTGTCTAACAACTTTTGGAGTTCCGCCTTGACCAGGAGTGCAATATGTGGGTGCATTTTGCGCAATTTTTGTTTTATAGGTTTTGCATCTGGGCAGACGGCGAGATTGTGAACCACCAAGGCAGGGTCCAACCTTGGCATATTGGAATAGGACCATGCAAAATTGATTTTTACCTCTGTAAGGATGTTGATGAAGTCTTGTTTCTCGATTTCTGTGAGGGATTTGACAATGAGCACATTTTTTGGAATGACCTCGATGCCCATGTTGATGCTATCTATTTCTTCTATCAACAAATTTGATTTGTCTTGTGGAAGGTAACCAATGGTAGGGAGGTCAAATCCCTCATTGTCAAGTGCCTTTTCTAGGTTTTCACTTTCAAATACACCCTTTGTTTTTATTTCTTGTTCATCCAAAGGCGCCTCAGGGAGGTTTTCACCTAGGGAATCATATCTTTTTCTTTTATTATCATTTTTGTGGCTAAGGGCATTGACTTGACTACCAAAGTATCCCTTTTCATGTAGTTGAATACCCTCGATTCTGCTACAATCTTCCATATTTTGCGTTGTTAGGAGAGCAATGAGAGCATTATTGTTGGCGCAGATATCTAAAGTGGGTTTGTCTCATTGGCCCCAGTCAATGAGTTCAAGATGGACAAGATGTAGCTCATTTGAAGTGGGAGGGGTTACGGGGGTGATGGTATTGATGTAAGCATCCAAGAAGATATATTTCTCATATTCATAAGGCATTTCGTGGAATTCCTCTTCGTCAGCGCTTTCGATATCCGAAGAAGGACTAGAAGGGGCACCAGTGATAGTAATCTTAGGCACTGGGGTGTACCCCAAGCCTCTATTGTATCTATAGGAGATAGGATTTATGGGTGTTTTTCTTCCTTTCTCCTCTTGTCCCAGGCCATGTCCTTTGTAACCCATTTTTTCAACTATGGCAGATGCTTTTGGGTACATTTCTTTGGATATTCTTGTTGGATCTTCATCTTCTTCCTGGTACAGCCATGAAGAGATAACTGTTTCGAGGCTCTCATTATCAAGTGGGCCCCATTGCTGGAAGGTGGTGTTTTGGCATTGCATGACTGGTTTTGGGTCCTTTTTTATCTCTTTTGGTTTGCCAAATGACTTAGGAGAGAGAGGGAGGTTGCCTATTAATAAGATGTCCTCCAATTTGTATTCTCCACAGCCATTGTCCAAGATCTTCATTTGATTATCTGGTTGGGATGATGTGGAGGCAACATTTGATGCATCAGATGGAAGCGTTGGTGAGGGTGTATTTAGTGGGCAATGATACAGATGCTTCCCCTCTAATAGTTTGCAATATTGAAAAGGTTGGGGATCACCTTTGATAGTGATCTCTCTTCTGTTATAGGGAAATTTGATGCATTGGTGATAGGTGGAGGGTACAGCCTACAAGGAATGAATCCATGGCCTCCCAAGGAGAATGTTGTAGGGGAGGTCAAGATCTAGTACTTAGCAAGGGGTTTCAATTGTAATGGGGCCCACTTGAAGAGGTAAGGTGACCATGCCCTTTGAAATTCTTTATGCATCATCATATGCCTTTATTGTGATCCTTCCTGATGTGTATATCAGGTCCTCAGAAAGTCCCAATTGTTTAATTAATTTGTATGTACATAGATTAAGCCTAGATCCACCATCTATCAGGATAAGTTTGACCTTGTGCTTTTGGATGAGAGCTTCGATGTGCAAAGGTTTGTTATGGTCTTCATCTACGGGAGCATCTTTGGAGTTAAATACAATGTGTTGCTGGGCAGCAAGGTTTCCAATGAGAGCTTGGAATTGGGTGGCGTTGATGTTATCTGGAACGCGTGATTAGAGAAGGGCTTGTTCCAAAATTTCTTTATGGACTAGGGAGGTCTTGAGAAGTTCCAAAATGGAGATCTGCACGGGTGTCTTCCCAAGTTGATCAAGGAGGTCATATCAGCGGGTGGAAGACATGGGTGGGGGGTTTGGTAGGGGAGGAACTCCTTGGATGGTGACTCTTCCTCAGCATGTAGTTGCATTGCAGTCATTTTGGAAATGGGAGGGGGAAAGCGTGGCGCCTTGAATGACTATCCTAGCAGGATTTGGTCTGCTTTGGGAAGAAGGAGAATTGACTCCTTGGATGGTTATGACATTGACATGATTGTCTGTAGGTTCAATGCGACCTACTAAAAAATCAAAACCGGTTATGTGATTAGCGTAGTCATAACCCATTGCGTTAGATGATGAGTCTTTTCCTTTATCATGATTTCGGAAGGGTTCCTGGTACATTTTGAGTTTGTCATTGTTATTACTAGGTTTTGCATTTGCTACTTCAATCTCACCTCTATCAATAAGATCTTGTATGTAGATCTTTAGTTTCATACACTTTCATGTATCATGTCCCTTGATACGATGGTATTCACAATACTCATTTTCATTATACCATCTTGGTTTAGGTTGATTGGGGTCAAAAGGGCGAGTAATTGGAAAAACCACTACACCTGCTTGGACAAGTTTTTGAAACACCACTTCAATAGGCTCAGCCAGAGGAGTGAAATCTCTTGGAGTCCTGTTATTCAATCGGGGTGGTCGTCCTTGGATTGAGACATTGTTGTGAGGTTTTTTGGATTGATTTGGATTGTCTCGATTATTGAATTGATGATTATTGGTGGTGGATTTTGGGGGAGCGACCATGGTTTGGACCCGCTTTGCACCAGTTATACCATCATTGACCACATTTTTGTTTTTGGACCAGAATTTTGGCTTTTCATTATAATAAGAGGAAGAACTTTGTGTTGATTTCTGGTAATGTTTCAAGGTTCCTTCCTCCAACAAGACACGTTCAAGGGCGAGGCCCTTATCTGTCAATTTTTGGAAGGATTTGATACATTGAGATATTAAAGGTCTTGAAAGTTCAGGCACCAAGTTCTTTTGGAATAGCTCAATTTGATGTTGTTCTGACATGTCCCATTGGAATTTCTTGATAAGATGTCGCCATCTTTGTAGGAAATTGGTGAAGGTTTCTCTGGGCCTTTGTTTTGTATTACATAGGTCCATCATAGAAACATCATTACCCATGTTGTATGCATAGTGGGCCACAAATTTTTCTGCCAAGTCTGGAAAAGAGACAATAGAACCTCGTGGTAGAGATGAGAACCATGTCAAGGCGTCTCCCATTAGACTCTTGGGAAAGAGTCTGCGAAGATAAAGGTCACTATAAGAGACTTCCTAGCATAAGATGTGGAATTCTTGAACATGATCGCGGGGGTCTTCTTTGCCTTCATACTTGGTGAATTTAGGAATCTCAAATCCCAGGGGATATGGTGCAACTGATATAGATGGATCATAAGGACAAGGGAAAAACTCTTCGAACGAGTAAGTTTTCCTTTTATTAGTCCTTTGTTTCATGTCCTTGATGATATTCTTCATGTCTTGAAATTCCTTGATGAGGTCTTGTTGTGGACTTTGATATTAATGAATTGTATTTGCCCCAAGAATTGGATGAACCAAAGAAGGTGCACCACCACCAATATATTGATATGATGAGGAGGTGGGAACGTGGGATGTGATGACTGATGTCACTAGGGTTTGAGGGACAGTTGGTTGCAGTCTACCAACTATTGTGACAGGATTGAATACAGCTTGGATAAAATTTGAGACATTGTTGGGAGGAAGGGAAGTTTGTGGAATAGAAATTTGTGGTTGAATAGAAGGAGGTGGTATAGAAGTTTGTTGGAGAATGGATGAGATTGGATTTGATAGAGGTATGGATGGTAAGGAGGAAGAAGGTGGGATGGAGACCACGATGGGAGGTACCACGGGTGGCATTGATTGAGCCTGGATGATTGATGGGGCTGCAATTGATTGAGTTTGAATAGTAGGTGTAGCACTTTGTGTGGGAGCAAGGTCTCCTTGTGGTTGTTGGGTGAGAGCGGATCTATTAAATTCAGGTGGAAGTTGAGCTCCATGTTCAGGGAGAGTTTTCAGAAGTGTAGTAGGATTGTGTTTAATAAACTTTTCTATCATCTCTTGGTTATAAGAATCTGCTAGGAAAGTTTGCACTTCCGGACAAAGTTCATCTTGGCTAACCATGTCAAGATTTTGACTTTGATCTTGATCGCTAGGTTGCCCACTTTGTGTATGATCTTGTGTGGGATCTTCATATAGGACACCAATGTCTAGCATGCCATATTGTTGTTCAGCCATCTTTTTCTTTTAGAATCGAATTGCGACCATACACGATATTTGTGATGAAAAGACTTAGGAAAAATGTGATGAACGGACTTAAGAAATTTGTGATGAAAGGATTTGAGAAATTTCAGGATGAAAAGACTTGAGAAATTTGTGATGAAAGGATTTAAGAAATTTGTGATGAAAGGATTTGAGAAATTTGTGATGAAAGGATTTAAGAAAATTGAGGATGAAAGGATTTAAGAAATTTGAGGATGATTGATGAAGAAGGTATGGTAGTGATGGTTTAGAAGAAACTTGATAACTAGGTTGTCTTTGACATGAATACGACTTAATGGAGGATCGATTTGAATGGCAAGTTGTATGAAGGGATATGACCACCCTGATTTGGACGATAATAGGTGTTTCAAAGGACAAACTTGAATGTTGATGTAGAGGATAAACTCTTAGCTTCTCTCTTGGGCTTATGAAAAATGGGACGGATAGAGTTTTGACGCAATTTTGGACTTTGCGTGGGTAATGACTTGGATAATTGTTTGTGTCTTGACAAATGTTTTTGCAAAGTGTTTGGGGATAGTGATGTGTTTTTAGTCTACTCTTGGCAAGTATGTATCAAACAAAGAAAACACAGTGATCAAATGCATATTATATCAAAGACACTCATGCTCATATACAACATTCTTAAGTCTGGCAAGGACAATAGTCATTGAATCCCAATTGGTTTCCCATCTACGCTTACCCAGAGCGGACACTTAGATGCTTGACCCCACTAGCTCCCCTCCACGACACTCACTTCTCGGGGCAGCCAAGCATCAATTCCCATGAAAACTCCTCATGGCGAACTTTGTGTCTCTACTAAAGGCCGTAAGAATATGGGCCACTTCAGAGGTCCGACCTCCTGCACCAATGACTAGAAGGTTTTTGGCCACTATGAACAAGGTGTTTAGTAAGTCTTCCTGTTAGAAGCTACCCTTCGAAGTTGCACAAGCGCAATTGAGGCCTATAGCCCAACAAAGCACCAAGAACTTAGTAGTCATGCAAGCGTGATTGAGATCTCTAAGATCCTACTAAGCACCCAATGTGAGAGTGAACTCTCATATAGCCCCAACCATTAACCCTTTCGTAGTCAATGGCCTATTTATTATAGTGAGTTGGGAACCCCAGGTCTGAGTGTACTCACTTGGGTCATTCCCCTCTTACCTTCTCAAAGAGCAAGTTGGGAGGGCAGGCCCGCTAGAGGTAAACACACAATCAAACAAGAAAAGGTTGGAGGGTCTGGATTTCTAATCGTCTAGTAAGATGAGAGCATACTTTCCTACCTTTACGCTTTTCTTAAAGATACATAAGACAATGGTTCATTCCATTTTAATTAATATCTAGGTGCCTAATTTAAATAAATGCACAATATTTGGTTGAATCAACTAGGCAACCTGCAAAACCACTTGATTAGTAGTTTGAAAAATGGAGTCTTCAAAAAGTATCCTGCAAAACAACTTGATTAGTAGTTTGAAAAAATAGTCTTCAACAAGCGTCCTGCAAAAAACAACAAAATGACAAAAGTATTATTTTTATTTTATTTTTTGGGAATGAATAGAAAAACATGAATAAAAACTTTTTTACTAATGACAAATGTGGATTTGAAGAAAGCTTTGATGGGTAAATGGGGTTTGACTAGGTTTTTGCCACTTTCCAAGGGATAGGCAAGCGAAAAATGGGGATTTTGGAGGAGAGATGAAGGAATGGGAAAATTTGTCCAAGAGGGACAAAGAAGCAAAAGTTGGAGATGGATGATATGAGAAACATTTGGAGGTGATTGGATAAAAGGGGAAGGAGTTATGACAAACCCTAAAAATAGAGAAATATGAGATTTTGGGCTTCAAAAAGTGGATTTTTGGGATAAGGCCTCCAAGGAAGGAAATGTGGAAAATGGCAATGTAGAGAATCTGGTAAAGTTTGGAGGAAAATGGAGTCGAGATAAAGAAGATATGGCAAAAAAATAGAAAAAATTTAAAACCACAGATTTAACAGAGTAGACAGAAACCCTAGATTTAACAGAGCAGAAACCTTAAATTTAACAGAATAAAAAAAATGTCAAAGGTCCAGATTTCTGATTGTCTAGATAGACAAGAGCATAATCTCCTATTTTCACACTTTCCTGTGGTCAGACAGATTATATTTAAAAAGAGCAAATAACAGGAAATGAAAAAAAAAGAAATGCAGACTACAGTTAGCGCCTAAAAATTTCAGACAGATTAATAGAGCAGACAGTAGCACTAAACAGCTAGAAAAGTGTCAAAGGTCCGGATTTTTTATTGTCTAGATAGACAAGAGCATACTTTCCTATTTTCACACTTTCCTGCGGTCAAAGTATACAGTTGCGCTAAACAGAATAGAAAAGTGAAAGATCTAGATTTTTTATTGTCTATATAGACAAGAGCATACTCTCCTAATTTCACACAGATTATAATTAAACAGAGTAGATAACAGAGCAAATAACAGATTAGATAACAGGAACTCAAATTCCCACAAAAATGCTTGTGCTAATCACAGAGCTATCGTGCTAAAACAGAAACAGAAATAGAAAAAGAATAGAAACAAAAATGAAATAGAAACAGAAAAGAAGCTGTTGCACAGAAATATAGAGCTGCTATTTTGGAACTTGCAAAAAAGTTTTGTTTTGTTTTGTTTTGTTTTTTTTTGTTTTTTTTTTTGCAGTCGTGCTATTCTGGAACCTACATCTCACAACTCACAAAAACCTAAAAAAAAAACATTAGTTCTTAGGGACGTGGGTCCCACCAGGTGTGCCAAAATGAAGAGGGGAAAATAGATTTGAAGGTGAAATGATCAAAACATAACGAAATAAACATGCAGAATGCTAAAATATCATTAAAAGACCATTTCACCTTGCTATTTTACCTTCTCCTTCAGATTGAGCTTGATGAAGTGAAGGCGCCCCTTGATAGTGCTCCACTTGATGTGCTCCTTTGAGTGCTAGATGTGGATGGCTCTCCAATGTTGTGCACAAATGGAATGGATTTGAAAAATGATAAGAATGAAATGATCAAGTTGCCAAGATGATTTCCTAGGCTCAAAAGGGCAGCATAAACTTACTGGATTTCAAGATGTTTTGAATGAAGGGATGGAGCCCTATTTTATAGGAAGAGGAGAGGAAAACAAATGGCTAGGATGAGTTTGAGATGAAGGGCTAAGATTTACTTGTGAGCTCACACAAGCTCCAAGAGAGGGTGTGGAGACCAAGAAATATGCCTTAAAGGCATTTCGTATCTCCACCCTCCACAAGGTGCATTGGAGGAATTAAACATTCTCCAAAAAAGGATATTATGGGGATTAGAGGAATAAAAAAGAATTAAAAATTCCTTGGGAGAGGGAATGCCTAGAGGAATGTGTGATTTCAAAAATCTTACATTCACCTAGGAAAAGGGCATTTAAAGCTAGTGGCTGGATGAAAAGGACAAAGAGATGACTTTGTGGCTAATCATGATGATTAACCATTAACGACTCATTAGGAGGGGGATTAGAGGAAATGTTAGGTGGGATTAATATTTGTAGGAGAAGTTGACTAGGAGAGAGAATGAGTGGAGGGAATAAAAAATTAGAAGAATAATGTTAAGTGAGTTTAGGGAGTTTCTAGAAGAATGAATTAAGAAGATGATTTGTAGGAATCATGTAGGTTAACTAATTAATTAAAATTAATTAGCTAAGAGGAAGATTTGTGAGGATTTGATTTTTTTAGAAGAATAAAGAAAAGGATTGATTTATTAAATAAATCAATCATATGCTATAGTGACAATATTAATTATATTTAATTAATATTGAGAGGAATTTGAATTAACATAATTAATTAATTAATTATGCGAGGAATTAAAAATAATTAAAATAATTATTTTTAAGTGTCTACACACACATCATGTTAATCAATGGATCTCTGAGAGAGGCCAAACATAGTGTATTCCATCAAATCCAAGCCTCCAAATTTTTCTCACCTCAATAAAATTTGATAACAATACGTTCGGTCCACCATGGGACTACATAGACACAAAAAACATGCTAATACAACCTATATTATGAGGTGATTAAGATGAACACTACTATCCATAACATGGGCAATTACTATACACAAATCAAAGGGCCTTATACTAAGTAAAGTCACAAATTTGTATTTATCTTATTTCTAAAGTAAATATTAAAACATTACAAACAAATTGTGACATATCACAATTATCCTTGTTTTATTATTTTTATTTATCCTATTTCAAAAGAAAACATTAAAACTTAACCAAATAATAATAATATTTATCTTATATAGGTAGAAAAACAATAATAAAAATAATAAGTTTTGACCTTATTAATAATTTATATTTTATTATTGAATTGAGATACCTAATAAAAAAAATATTACACATAATATTTTTTTTCAATTTACACGAATAACAATAATTTCAAAAGAGATGTTTTAAAAAGATGGATAGTAATATTAATTTTATATTAGTAAGAAATGGATAATTTAATAATAATAATCCAAGATATTATAGTGTTCACATAATAACAAGTGTTTGTTCCAACTCTCTAAATGAATGTGATGTGTGATAGAGTAACTAGATGAATGAGTTAACTAATTTTAATTGATTAGTTAATTAAATAAGGTAAATATTTAAAAAAATATTATTTAATTTTGGGTATGTGAGAATATGAGGTTGATTTTAACATTTTAATTTATTTATTTATAAAAAAATCATTTAATTTATTTAAATAAATGAGAGAAATAAGTTCAATTTAATTAAATAATAAAAATTATTTAATTAAATGATAATTGATTAAGGATAATTAAATAATTATTATTATTTGAAGAATGAATAAATGATAAAAAAAATTGTGTCTACAAAATGGTTTTAAAGGATATGAGTTGATTTACCAAAGTTTGTATGTAAATTAGGTAGATTTTAATTTTAGCATGTCATAAATATTGTGAGGCCCTATTCCGAGCCGTCATAGCATTACAGTTATTTTTCATGTTGGACCTATTATTGATACTTTATTTTGATGTGTTATGGATTTAGATTCTATATGATCCAGTGATTGGATAACATTGATATAATGTATGTCATCTATTTCTGATTTGCAGTACTTCATTTATGATGTTAGAAAATATGGATCAATGTTGTACGAATGATTGAATTTCATGATGATTATAATGATGCCTTTGAGTAAATTATTTCATGTGGGTTTTATTGGATAATTGATAATTTAATTGTTATGATGTAAATTGTATGCAAAGTGTCTGAATTGTATTATTTTCATATATTAATATTGCATGTGATTATTTGAGATTACTAATGTGCAAAACGAGATGTGCAGGAAAATTAATCCATGTGATCATGGAAACTATTCAGAGAATCAAACTAAACCTATATGCATTATTAGAGCCAAGGGTTGTTTATTTGGAGAGACAACACCTCGTATGTGATGTGTTTAAATTCATAAATGTGAATGCTTGAATGTGTGTTCAATTTGTAATTGTTAATTTTGTTAATTCCAAAAAAAGACATGCCAAGCATATTATAGTGATGTGTATTTTATGGTGCCACTTAACACTTGTGTTGTGATGTGAGTTGGCAATGACATGTCCTTTGGAGGGAATTTTTTTAACCAATACATTATTCAAATATCTTGCTATGGTCCCAAAAGAGTCTTGGTTAGAGAGCCATTAGTTTGTTCAACTCAAGTTTGACCCGTAGACAAACTTTAGGTGGGTTTCTGGAGGGTCAAACTAACTCCAAAGGTTAGGTTTAGGGCACTTTTGAAGGCCCATATGATATAACTATGGGTAAAGGTCAATTTTAGCCATGTGACTCTCAAGTCACTTCAAAATGTGGGTTTTCCAAAATGGACAAAAATTCAACTTTTGAGGATTGCTCCTTGGTTAGACAACCTTCCATTTGAGTGATAGTTGCTCTTCCCCACTTTCTCTTACATTTTTCAGTTTCTATTTTTAGAAACCATGTAAGAGGTTGGGAAGACCAACCTATGGGATCTCACATCCTTTCCAAGGAAGTTGGAAAGTGTGAAGAGAGCCTACTTAGGGAGGCTATTCAAACTTAGGATTTTGATCACCCACTCTCCAATCTTGGAGACTTAGACTTGTTTTAAAAATTTGGGATAGGAGATGCATTTTTGGTTTTGGGAAGAAAAGACTAGTGGATTGGGCAGCTCTTCTACAACCATCCCTCATACCATTTGCAGGATCAAAGGTTGGTAGTGTTCTTCCATGCATTTTGATTACCATTGTTATATGTGAATGAAAATTTCTTTTGTAGTAAATTTTTCTGTATATATGAGTTGTGTTGTTGGTTGTTGAATCCTTCTTTGTGATTGTCTTTTGTGTTTTTTTTTAATGATTTTCTTGTGATATGGGTGTTTCAAGGCCATACTCACCCTTGGGAGGGAAGAGTAGCCTTGGGGTGAAGGGTTGCTTGACAGCCTAAGAGTGTAGAGACTCTCTTCTTGGAAGAGAGAGATACACAAGGGTTATGGGATCATTGTTGCATTGTTTTATGCTTATGCAAAAAGGGGGTCATAAGGAAATTTTTGGGCTTGTAAGCCATGGGGTCATAAGGGAATTTTTTGGGTCAAGTATGTGACCTTGAGTTAGTTGTATTTTGGTAGCCTTGTGAAGGCATTTGTTTCTCTTTTCATGTAGATCTCCTCTAGGTGCTTGGTCCACCTTCACCCCACAAAATTAGTCACACAGTGACAATGTGAATCCTTGGGTTGGCAGTTTATGTTTTGTATAAGTTTTTCTTGCATGTATTGTTGAATTTGTTTGTAACTCATTTAGCCTTGGTTCTCCTAGCTCAAGGGTGGCTTCTTGTAAGCCTAGGTTGGGAGGTGAGCCTCCTTGGTCACAACCTATAAGTTTTGTTTGTAGGTTTACATTTGGGATAAAGGATGGAGAAAAGCCAAGTTTATTTGTAGGTCTCCTATTAGATTTATTTGGAATTCTGAAAAGAAGTGTTGTAACAAAGCTCCTTATTCATGTAAAACAAAAGAGAGGCTTGAAAGTTGTAATTTATTATTATTGTAAAGTGGATATAGAAAGAAAAGAAGTTGTATTTACTTTTGTTGTATATTCATTACATTGAAATTAAATAAGTATTTAAATAGTATTCCAATATTGTTTATTTATTATCATGAAATGGAGTAGGAAATGTAAATTTATTTTCATCTATAATGTCTATTGAGAAAAAGAAATGAGTAGAAAAAAAAAACATTTACATAAAATGCAGTTTTATCTATATAATCAGTTTTGTGGTGTAAATTTGCTTAGTATAAAATCTAAATATGCAAATTCGTCCTTTGGTAATTGAGAAGGCTGGGGATTGTGTGTCGGTTTTAGGGTCTCCTCTTATGAAGGATGGGCTACTCATGAATTCTCAGAAAGATGATCATCCTATTGTGAATTGTATGGATTCCTTCCTTCCTGATGCGGGCTTAATTTCTAAAGTTCAAAAATTAGTCTTTGATCATAACATTACCTTGGATTTGGATGTCATGGATTAAGTGGTGGAAGTGATTGATCAAGACTTGGTCAATTTGAATTCCTCTTTGGTTATTCCACCAACTTGTAATCCTTTTGACATTCTCTCATCAGATAAAGTCCATGAGGATGATAAAGCCTTGGGTGTAATTGGGATTGGGAATGTGGGGTTTGATCCTGTAATTAATAAACCTCTAGTTCAATTCCCTTTATCCCCTACCTCTCCATCTCCTTCTCCTACCAAAAGAGGTAGGAAGCTGAAGGCATTCTACACATAGTTAGAGATTGATGCTGGTATTCAGTCTATGCTCTTGAGTCCAAATTCGAGATCAGTCAAGAGGAAAACAAAATTTAGTCCTCCGTTTACTCAGTCTGTTGCCTCCAGGCGTAGCTTGAAGGCTAAGTTGGAGAGCTCTAATTTTGCAATTCAGAAGAGGGGAGAAATTGTCTCCTCTTGAGAGCAATGAAAATTGTGTCTTGGAATGTTAGGGGCTTAAATGCCCCTAACAAAAGGTGCCTCATTAAATCATAGTTGGATTGAAGTGTGATGTGTTACTATTGCAAGAGACTAAGTTAAGTTGTCAGGGTGCCGATTTTTTGTTTTTGAAATGGAAGTTGTGGAATTTTTGTGTCTCTCCTTCTGCGGGGGCGTGTGGGGGCTTGGATTTTCTTTGGAATGATGTGTCTACTGAGTTAAAATTGGTTGTTTCTACTCCCTTCTGGATGTTGGCTTTGGTAAAGAGTCGTATTTCGAATGTTAAATTATGGTTGTTCAATGTGTATGGACCAATGTCAATTGGGGGTAAGAAAGCTCTTTGGGATTCTTTATCTGTTACCTATTCTTCCCTGCATGGGCAGTCTGTGGTTTTTGGAGGGGATTTTAATGCCATTTCCTCTGATGATGAGAAAATTGGGGGTATTTTTCTCAATAAGCGTATCTTGGAGGATTTTTCTACTTTTATTCATAATAATGATTTTCTGGATTGTAAAACCTTGAATGGTCCATTTACTTGGACTAATAGGAGAAAATATTTCTCGCAGATTGCTAAAAGACTTGATCATTTTTTGGTTTTTGCCAATTGGATTTCCTCTGATATGGATGTTGTGGCTTCGATTTTGCCTTATGTCAGTTCTAATCATTTTTCGATTGTGTTGTGTATTTTGGATGATAGAGCTCCTGGTCATTCTTCTTTTAAATTTGAACCAATGTGGTTTCCAGATCCATCTTTCCTCGTGCTTTTGCAATCTTGGTGGTCCTCGGCTCCCTTTGTTTATGGAACTAGAATGTTTCGATTTGTCAAGAAACTCTCTTTTTTGAAATAAAAGATTAAGAAATGGAATGTGTTGCATTTTAAAAAAAAAAAAATTTGAAAAGCATAAGATTCAGGAAGAACTCAAAGTTCTTAATACTATGGTTATGAACTATGGTATGGATTATGCTACTTTCTAGAGAAATAAAAAGTTAAATTCTCAATTAGAGGAGATTCTCTCTATGGAGGAAATCTATTGGCGTTAGAAATCTAGGGATCTATGGTTGTGTGATGGTGACAGGAATACTAAATTCTTCCATTCTTTAGCTAAGTTAAAAAGACAACGTAATAGGATTTCCTGTATTCAAAATCCTGATGGAGTTGTTATTACAGAGGAGAAAGAGATTGATGTTGCGGTTGTCCAGTATTTTAAGTCCTTGCTATCTGAGGAGACGTCTGTCTTTAATGATATCTTTGCTTTTGCTATTCCTAGGCTTATTTCTAATGAGGATAATGTAATGTTAATGGCACCTTTCTCTATTCAAGAAGTAAAGGAGGTTGTTTTTTCAATGGCACCTAATAAGGCTCCTGGTCCTGATGGTTTTACTGCTCTTTTTTTTCAAAAATGTTGGCCTTTTCTTGGGGAGGACCTTCGTCTTGTTTAAGAAGAGGCTCGGTGCAATAGGTCTATTTTGAAGGAGCTCAATACAACTCTAATTGCTATCATTCCAAAATTAGAGAATCCTAAATCTTTTGTGGATTTCCATCCAATTTCTTTATGTAATACCTTATATAAAATTATCACTAAAGTTATTTCTTTACGGCTTGCTAAGCTCATCCCAAAGATTGTTTCGAGGGAACAGGGGGGTTTTGTCCCTGGTAGGGAAATGGAAGAAGGGGCTATTGTGGCCCATGAGATTCTGCATTATATCTCTCAATTGTCTATTCCGGCTATGATTCTAAAGTTAGATATGATGAAGGCTTATGATAGGGTAAGTTGGCAGGCGCTTTTGTGTGTGCTTAAGAATTTTGGGTTTGGGGTAAAATGGGTTAAATGGATACAGGCATGTATTAGCACGGCCAGGTTCTCGGTGATTTTGAATGGATCTCCATGTGGTTTTTTTGCTTCATCTAGAGGTCTTAGGTAAGGGGATCCGTTGTCTCCTTTTTTGTTTATTATTCTGGTTGAAGCTCTTAGTAGAGCTATCTTGGGTGCTAGGGATAGTGGCCTCTGGAAGGGCATTTCTATTCCTCGTATGGTTTCTAGTCATTCTCATTGTTTATTTGCAGATGACATGTTATTGTTTGGTAAAGCTACTATGGGGAAAGCTAAGGTCATTAATAGGATCATTTTGGATTACTCCTTATTTTTTGGTCAGAAGGTCAATCGAGCTAAGTCTAAGATTTTCTTTCTTAATGTTTCCCCTTTGGTGCAGTCTAGGTTGACTAATTTTTGGGGTTTCTATGTTGGCCAGTTCCCTTGTAAGTATTTAGGTATCCCATTTTTTACTGGTTTGGAGAAGCATAATTTTTGGGAATGGATATCGGGGGCCATTTCTTCAAGTATACTTTCCTGGTCTCATAAGTGGCTCTCTTTTTCTAGGAAAATTGTGCTTATTAAAGTTATTCTAAATGCAATTCCAATCTATTTATTTTCTGTTTTGAAGGGTCCTAAAAAATTTGTGGTCGCTCTACAATCAGTTTTAAGGTCTTTTTTATGGAATGATAATGTTAATAAGAAAGACAGGATCCCTCTGTTAGCATGGGATAGGGTTTGTTCTCCGAAAGATAAGGGGGGTGCAGGGATTAAGGATCTTGGTAAACAGAATTTGGCTCTTGGTGCTAAGTTAGTTTGGAAGTTGTATAAACAACCCTCTTCCAAGTGGGCATCTATATTCTCTGCAAAATATTTGAGAAACTGTTCTAGGGAGGCCATTTTTACTGCCTCTTCACTTCCTAAAGGGTTTGTAATCTGGAATTTCATGGCTAAGTGTAGATCTGTTATTATCCCAGGATTGTCCTGGCTTATTCATAATGGTCGAAAGGCTAGATTTTGGGAGGAAGTCTAGAATGGTTTCCCAGCACTTTCTAGCCTTAAGGATTGGACGCCTCTTATGTCCCTTCTCAAATCTTCTCGGGGTATATTTGTGGCTGATTATTTTTTTGTGGATTCCTTGGGTCTTTTACCTATGGATAGATGGAAATCTATTGACTTTCTTCCAGTGGATCAAGAGATTAAATCTGATTTTGTTAATGAGTTAAAGAAACACCCATTTCTTTTTTCTGAGAATGAAGATGAGCTTATTTGGACCTATTCAAAATTTGGGGAATATTCGGTTAAGGAGGGATACAATTATTTGTCTACAGGTTGTAAGGGGGAGGATTTTCCCTTTAAGTTATGTTGGCATGTTGCTTGTCTTCCAAAAGAAGGAGCTTTTTCCTGGTTAGCCATTCAGGATAGAATTCTAGCTGGTATGAGATTGGATAGGCTTGGTATAATTGTTGTGTTTCCATGTGTTATGTGTGGGGGGTCTCTTGAATCAGTAGACCATCTTTTTCTTCATTTCCCCTTTGCTTCTCAATGTTGGTACTAGTTGTCTAATAAGTTAAACTGGTGTTTTGCTTTATGTGGTGACCTTAGGTCTCAATTCATGAGTTGGCCTCTGTTATATCCATCTTCATTTTATGCTTGTCTTTGGGTAATTGCTCCTTCTGTTATGATTTGGAAGATTTGGCTTGAGAGGAATAGCAAAATTTTTAGGAAACTCTTCCACTTTGCTAGATGTGCTCTTCTGTATTGAAAAATCCATCTCTGAGACGGTCTTGGCCTTTATTTACAAGGGCATTAGTCTGCAAAATACTTATACACCATGGGATAATTGGATTACCTGAGATTGGCCAGCTTTGCAGACGCTCCCTATGATTGGGGCCATTTCTAAAACAAGGTCTTCTTTAATTAATAGGAAAGAGGTAGTATGGTTGTCTCCTCCTTCTTCTAAGTACAAGTTAAATTTTGATGGAGCATCCTGTGGTAACCCTGGGAAGTCTTCCATTGGTGTAGTGGTTTCTGATAATAGAGCTTGTATCATTAAAGCACAATGTCAATGCATTTCTAGTGGGACTAATAATGTGGTTGAGTTACATACTCTTTCTGTTGGGCTTGATTTGCTCCTTTCTTTGCACTTTTTGAATGTCATTATAGAAGGTAACTCTCAAGTTGTTTTTTATATGGTCACAAATCGCTCCTCGAATTCTTGGCATCTCAACTATTGGTTGGATAAGATATCTGCGCAACTTGAATTTTTTAATTCCTTCTCTATAGCCCATTGCTACAGGGAAGCCAACAAGGTGGAAAACTTCTTGGCAAATAAAAAATTAGATGAAAATATCTAGTCTTTGGTTGATGTGGATGCCAGTTTTTTACCCCCTCATCCTGTCTAATTGAATATAACTTATTGGCTTAGTCTCAACCTAGTATCTTGTTGGTAATTATAACTAGGTATGCAGTTTAGTGTGGAGGTGTTGTTGGCCTTCTTGGTCTTTCATATCTCTCCATTATGTCTGCATTTTTTTCTTGTAATTCCAGCCATGGTACTGGTCGTGGTTTTTGTCTATGGGTTGGGTATTTGGAGTGGGGGGTACCTTATAATCATGTTTTAATCAGTACTTTGTGCCTAATGTTTTAGGTTTTGTGGTTGCCCATAATATGATATCTCCTGTGCAGCTCGCACGTGGGTTTAATTATGTTTACTTTGGTTTTTGTACTACCTGTTTGGAGTTAATGAGCATATTAATATCTGATTTTTCAAATGGCGGCTCGTTTGAAGGTTTATTTATGATTGGTATATTATTTCTTTTGCGGTGGCAGGCTGTGATTTTTTGTTTTCCGCTTTGGGGATCTCATTCATGTGACAATATTGTATTATCATTTATTATGATCTTGAGTTTATGATCATGCTTTTTGAAAGGAAGTTCTCATTATTCTTTTTTTGAGGTGGCGGTCTATGGGTCTTTGTTCACACGATTTGTCGTGGGCTAGATTGTGTTGATATATCTGTCCCGTCCTTTGGTGGCTAAGCTCGCTCTTTTATGATGGCCTTTGTTTTATATAAATTCCTGCTCTTTTTGTATCACAATATCTTTTCATGGAGGTTGTGGGTTATAGAGTCTTGATACCTATTAAGTAGCATGATTTCCAGGACTATCATGGTTTTGATGATGAAAAGCTTGGCCATCTGTTTAAAAAAATTTCTCTGGATTTCTCTCTGGCTTTTCGCAAAGTATTGGGCAGACGATGGCTGGTGGAAAATGTAGATTGTTTCCTTGCTGAGGTTGCATCTCATTTTATCACTATCTGTATGGATTTTGTTTTGGATTCTTCTATGGTTAGGGCACTTTTTGATGCATACTTCCATCCCTATTTTTATTCTACTACTGATTTGGATAATGCTTTATCTCTCTATCATTTTGAGTTTGCTATTTTTTCTTATGGTAGTTTCCTATCTCGTTCTCAATTACCATCTTATGGCTGGCATGGTGAACTTCTTTCAATTATGAGAGGAGGCTTGATTTCTAACCTTTATGATGATACTATGTTTTCTCTAGTAGCCTTGTTAGATCATGTTTCTCCAGATATCTTGGCAGCGGTTGTTAACGTATTTTTAGGAATTCACTTTCTATTCGATTCATTGAAAGCAGTGATGTCTTCTCCAACTTCAGTTTTGCCTCTTCAGATTGTGCCTCCTGCAGCTCACAATGATGATATTATCCACCCTTCCTCACCTCCGCTAGAAAGCACTAGTTCTTGGTTCCTGCATTCTTGATGTATATTCTCTCATTTAGAGAAATTTTGTACTCATACTCTCTGGGGGGGTGGGGTTTTTTGTTGCCTAATATGGCTATTGAGGAATTCTCAGGTTGGCTTCTTATCTGGATTTATTATGTATGAGCAAGACCGATGGTTTTGTTTACCTGGTTCTTTCCTACTGGTGCTCTTTGAACCAGGCTGTAAAAAATTAAAATATTAATAAAATTTATTTGTTCTCCACTTTTATTTTAAAAAAAAGAAAAAGTTACTTGTACTGCATTTATTTAATCTAAATTATTTTCTTGATGTGTAATATGCTAGTTGTAAAGTTGTTAGTGTAGTGTCATAAAATTGTGACCCTATCAATTTTTTATTGCATTAGGGTCCTCACGCATGCGAGTTCAAATCCTCTAGCCTGATCGGAGACTAGCGATTACTCAACTTGCAGAAACAAATTCTTCCTTGGCCTCTGCATCACCCCGTCCGCACTCTGCCCTGGTGAAAGGGGTAGGACAAGGGTATGGTGCCATTGTTCCCCCTTGGACAGGGGCATGGCACCCTTGTCCTCCCAAGACAGGGGCATGGCACCCTTGTCCTCCCAAGAAAGGGGCATGGCGCCCCTATCCCTACCCTATTTTGGGGCAGGACCCTTCCTAGGGTTGCATTGTCGGTTGTGCATCGGGTGAGAAACTCCCCCGATGTCGGCTTGTGATGAAATTCAAATCCACTAACATGTATTTAAGGGGAATTCGTCCTCTCATTTTCATAAGTGGAAATTCGATAAGTTGGATAAGTTGAAGTTGGAGAGATTCAAGTGTGCACAAGCGATCAAGCATTCAAGCATTCTTTTCTAGCATTGAGCATTCTCAAGTCTCCCTTCAAGGCTATGTGTTGCATTCGAGTCAAGGATTCAACCATTGAAGAGGAGATTGATTCCAACATTCAATTCCACACAAGCACTTCTATCAACATTGCTATCACAACCTCCCTTAAGGTGATCTACAATTCAGTCTTTCATTTACATCTATTTGCAAGTACTTTCTTTCGTTACTTGGTTAATTCCAAAACTGGGGTTTGACCTAAAGGCAAATCCCCAATCCAAACCCATTTTCCTCTCTTTTATGTGTGTAGGCTGTAGGTGCACAACTGTACTTTCAAATTCGAGCTTCATTTATAGAGGCAGAAAAACCCTTTTCGTTTCGCGGATTTTTTGGAGGACAGTGTACGTTCCCGCCACGGTCCAGGCAACTTTTCCTCAAATTTGCAGGGTGACTTCATCTTGACATTTTACTGCCAAATCCAGGTGCACAACTTCATCCCATATTCCAATCTCAAGTTATAATCAATTCTTTTTCACTTTTGCACTACATAATTCAATCAATTCTTTTCCATTTCAAACAAGGAAGAGGGGATCAACTTAGCATTCCCAATTCATTTAGAATTCAATCTACCATCTTCATGTGGAGAGATTGAATCTAGTGAATTATCCTCTCCTCTTTCTAATGTAACATGGTGAAAAGTGTGTGAATGGTAATCAATAGTGAAACTCTCATCTCTCTTTGAGGGAAAGGGTAGTTTCCTTCTTGATCTATCATTGACCATTTTTCCACCATTACAGTTAGTAGAAAGTAATTTTAAATTAGAATGTAGATTAAACAAAAAACATCTTCAGTCTGTTAAATCATTATTGTTCATTTAGAAATGTATTTGTTGTATTTATATACATTCATATAAACACCATTTTACATATTAAAAAAAAAAAAGATATACTATTGCTGCTATAACATGATAATCTGGAAATAACACGATAAAAGAGAGAGATATAAATATATGTAAGCCAAGAAATGCTAATGTTGCTGATAAATAAAATAAACCAGCTCACAGAAAATATAGTTGCTACGAAATATATATATATATATATATATATATATATATATATATATATAGATATATATATATATATATATATATATATATATATATATATATATATATATATATATATATATATATATATATATAATGCTTATCTATAAAACTAAAGTTGTTGTTAGAGAAATATAATCTAATGTTGTAATAAACTATCTCTGAAAAAAAATTGCAGTGAGTTTATTTTTGAGGATATATATATTTCTTAAAATAAATTACTTGGAAATTATAAAATGCTGCTGATAAATAAAATAAACCTGCTCATAGTAAATGTAGTTGCTACGAAACATATATATAATGCTTATCTATAAAACTAAAAGTGTTGTTAGAGAACTATAATCTCATTTTGTAATAAACTATCTCTAAAAAAAATTGTAGGGTGTTTATTTTTGAGCATATAATAAACACCCTACAATTTTTTTCAGAGATAGTTTATTACAAAATTAGATTATAGTTCTCTAACAACAACTTTAGTTTTATAGATAAGCATTATATATATATATATATATATATATATATATATACATCTTAAAATATATTACTTGAAAATTATTGAATGTTGTTGTTAATTATATTGGAATGGAAAACCACTGTGAAGACACAGTAGAAGAAAAGATTTACACATTATATATATATATATATATATATATATATATATATATATATATATATATTAATTAAAAAAAGAGACTGTAAAAATAATAATGAGAAAGAGTTTCCCGGCCATCTCAAAGGGCCACTGTGGGTCGAAACTCACAGGGTGGCTTCGGCCGCCACTATGGACCGCGACCCATAGGGCTGGCTTTGGCCGCACTGTGGGCTCCGACCCGTAGGGATGGCTTCAACTGCCATTATGGGCCATGACCCATAGGGGCGGCTTCCGCCACCACAATGGGTCATAACCCATAGGGGAGCGGCCTTCCCTTGAAGCCTCGGCCTTCCAAAACCTCTGTCGCCTCCTCCCCATGTCAACCTGCATGCAACTTGCAAGAGAATGAAAACCCTAACCCAATTTTCAAGTTAGGGTTAGTAAAAAAACAAAAGAATGAAGTGTAGGATGTGAGTTAAAAAGAGAAAACCCTACCTAGGGTTTATAAGATTATTATAATAAAAGATTTTTAAATTTTTAAAATGGAGATAAAATGGGAGAGGACCCCATTCCAAATTAAAAGGTTATTATAATGTTATCAAGCATATTTGTATTTTAGGTTGTGGATTCAATTTTAATGGAGTGTTAATTAAAAAAGGGGTTTTGTTTTTAAATATAGTAAATGGGAGGAATCATATTTTATTTAGAGGGATTTGTTTAATGAAATTTTGGTGACTTATTAATGAGATGAAATTTAAAGGGGTTATATTTTCATTTTGGGGTAAATGATTATTTAAATTTATAAGGGAGAATTTAGTTACCAAATGTGGTAGATTTATTTTCTACACAACTTTATATATGAATTAGCTAAATTAGTGATGTATGGTACTTTACTTTTATTTGCTTAATATTAAATATTTAAACAATGAATTTATATTAAATATTAATTTAATTTGGATTATTTAATTTAAAGATGATTTGGCAACTTTATATCCATTTGCTTATTTAAAGAATTAATATTAATACAATTAATTTATATTAATGTTAATTTAAAGAATTTTGGAATTATTTAATACTATAAGGAAATAATAATTAACTCATAATATAATTAGAATTGAAGATTGACTTGGTGAATTAATTAATTATAAAGGTCCTCGTGACTTTATAGGGTTAAATTTTTCAGTTTAGATAATGGTAAGTATTGTTATTGTTAATTAAATAAAAACCTAAGTTAATTATTAAATCGCTTAGGGGTTTAAGATAAGACCCTAGTCTCCTAGTTAAATTTAATAAATTATCGCTCACTTTAAAAACCCATTCTTAAGATTACTTGAGATATCTTTTAGTGAAACAAATGAAGTTATCACACCTTTTGAACATAGAACACTAAGTATTATAGTGTTATTAAAAAAAAATTGTTGTTGCATTTTTGCCCAAATGTTTGGGCATGACAAATATTGCTATGTAGTATAATAAGTTGAAATAAAAATGGTGACAAGAAATTATTAGAGATTCGTAGGAAACAAGAATGGTATGGAGGCTATAACGGCAAAGTTATTGTACACAGATTTTCTTGAGGAAGACAAAGGGAGTGGAAGTCATAGAGCTAGGCATGGGAAGAATAGAAGCAAGGAAGAAATGATTATAATGATAGAAGGGAAAGCTTCCAAGACCAATGCGGAACTTTCAAAAATAGAGGGGGTCAATCTCCTTGGAGACCTTCTTTTAGTAGTACAATGAAGGAGGCGAAGGAGGAAAGTAAGTGTGTTTTTTCAAAGGAAAGGAAACCCAAGGACTCCACGAAAACAGAGGAAAACAAAAAGGTATGCATTCCTTTGACCTAGGGTAGAGTTATTTTGTTTTCTTTAGACTCTCAAACTTGGAATGATTCAATATATCATTTGAAAGAGAATACTTTCTTTATCTAGTGGGTTGGGGATTGGTTGGCTTTCAATTGGGTTAAGCAATGGTGTGCAGAAAAATGGAAACTCCCCTATGATCTCAAGACCATGTTGAATGGTTTTTACATGGTCATTAGAGAAGATGAAAAGCTTAAAAATTAGGTTCTTAATAACGGTCCCTTTTTTATCGATGTATGGAGATTTTCATCAAAGGTTGGGAGCCAAATTTTGATCCAATCAAAAAATCTATTGATGAGATCCCAATTTGGCTTAGATTCTACAATCTCCCAAGGGAATACTAGGATTTGGACACTGTCCAGGAGATTGGAAGCAAGTTTAGGGTTTTTAATTGAAGGAGATGAATCTATTGAAGAGAAATATTGCATCATGTATGTGAGGATATGCATCAGTTGGAAGCCCTATGTCCACTTGCTAGATACTATAGAAATTAGAACTAATACCAGAATATGAATTCAAAAATTTGAAGTGGAAGATATTTTGGAGCATTTTCATGTTTGAAAAGGTCTAGTACATGTAGAGGGGCAATGTATGGTTAGAAAAGAGAAGTGTATATTCTGAAAAGAACTTGTCAACAAAATAGTAGAAGCAACAAAACTTGACCAGGGCCAAAACTTGGATGTGCAAGAGGAGTTGAGTAAGGATATGGGTAAGGATCAGCATATTGGAGGAATGGGTTGTATAGCAGACCTCAAATCCAACCTAAACCTAATCAAAAATATTTTACTAAGTTTTTACAATGAGGGCAATACTTGTATGATAGAAGTGGTGATAAATCCCAAGTGGCAATTGATCATGTTGTTGTGGCACCTCCTAATGAGGGATGCCTAACTTCTCTACAGTAAGGCAGAAATGAAGTTGAACCAAGGAAGGAGAAGGAGCATTCAATGATAGTTGTTCATCCCATAGAGGGAGGGGATTGTAATAAGGCAGTGATGGACCTAGTAAGGGAAGCCTTGGCAAAAGTAGAAGGGGCTATTGCGGCCCTCCAAAATGAAGGAAATAAGATGGTGGGGATTAACATGACTCAAGGAGAGGTTATCCAGGTCATAATAGATCAAGTTGTGGACATGGTCAAGGATATTCATGAGTCACCAATAAAGTATAGAGAAGGAGAATATGTAAATAGAGATCATGGTCAAAGGAATAGTGATGGAGATTTAGAAGAAGATTTAGCTTGGAAAGGCTTAGGGGAGGATGAAATTTGGGATCTTAAAGATGACATGGTTGTCAGAGAAAAGAGAAAAATATTTCAATCTAAGTCAGGAATTGAGGTATGCAAAGTAGGATAAAAACAAGCATAGGGAAGAAATCCTAACCATGTGAATTTGGAGGTTGTTGGGTGTGCCAAGGGTAAAAAAAAACTCTTTACTAGGAAGGGTAGTTCCCTTCTCAAGTGAAAATGAAAATCTTAACCTGGAATGTCAAGGGTTGCAATGCCTCTGACAAGAGATGATTGATGAAGAGGTACCTTTGACGATCAAAAGTGTGTATTGATGTTGTAAGAAACAAAATTAGGAAAAGATGAGTCAAGTGGTTTTTTTAAAATAGGGGGCAAATGGAACAACCTCATGGTGGAGGCTACTAGTGCAGTAGGGGGTTTAGGTATTTTGTGGAATTCAAATACTGTGAGTTTGTCAAGGGAAATACACTCAATTCACTGGCAGGTTTTTAAAATCACCTCTCTAATAGATGGTATTGATTGTGCGTTGATCAATTTTTATGGTCCAACAAAGCTTAGTGACAAGAAGATATGTTAGAACCAAGTTTCTGAGGCACTTTAGTAGTATGAGTAGTCAGTGGTCATTTTAGGGGGTGATTTTGATGCCACTTTGGAAATTGTAGACAAAAGAAAGGTTTGAGGTGGTATTGGTTTGGTGCAAAAGGAATTTCAAAATTTCATCCTAAATAATGGTCAGCTAGAAATTTTTCCCAAGAATGGGTCCTTCACCCAGACCAATAGAAGGGCAAGTTCAACTCACATTGTTGAGAAACTTGATAGGTTATTTGTTGTGGGTCCTTGGGTGGAGAGATCTTTGAAATTTGAGACAAACATTATTCCATTATCTAGGTCATATTACTTCCATGTTCCCATCATCGCTCAAAGGGGTTCAATTCCCCATTCAATGCCCTTTTAAATTTAAAAAAATATGGATTAGAGACCCAATGATCAAAAATTTGGTCGATAAGTGGTGGAATGAGGCTCCTCTAATGTATGGGAAACATGCTTACATTAGTAAGAGATTGCAATATGTCAAGCAAAAACTGAAAGAGTGGAATAATGCCAGTTTCATAAATATCTTTGTTGAAAAGTTGCAAGTGGAATCAACATTGGAGGCTTTACACATTAATATCATTGAGATAGTTTTTGAGGTGGAGGATCATTTAGAGGAGAAAGCCTTAAATTTTGAGTATGCAGAAATTCTTGCTAGAGAGGAAGTTTTCTGGAGACAAAAATCAAGGGAGTGTTGGCTAAAGGAAGGTTATAGAAACACAAAAAAATTCCACAACTTGGTAAAAGAAAAGAGATCTAAAAATAGAATCTCTATGATTCAAAACAAAGATCTGGCATAATCCTATTAAAGAGGACATTTGCAAGGAAGAAATAAAATTCTTTAAAGAGCTTATATCATATGAACACCAAGTGGATTCCAATCTTGTAGAAGAGATGCTAGGGGAGAGTCCTACAAGCATTACAGAACAACAAAATGTGGTTCTCTTTTAGCCTATCAATATGGAGGAAGTGAAAAATGTAGTCTTCTCAATGAATGGAGATAAGGCGCCTGAGTTGGATGGGTTTCTAGCCCTCTTCTATATAAAAAAAATTAATATTATCTCAAATGATTTATGGCATGTGGTGGAAGAATCAAGACAAAAAATGTACATTGCTAGGGATTTAAACAACACCTTTATTGCACTAATACCAAAGAATAAGAAAGCAAATTCCTTTTATGGTTATAGTCCAATATCTATATGTAATATTATTTACAAAGTCATTGCTAAGGTGATCGCAAATAGATTGAAGAGAGTAATTGGTAATATTGTATTTGAAGACCATAGTGGATTCATCGCTCGGAGATTAGTTGTAGAAGGAATTAGCGCAGCTCATGAAGCTATTCATACCATCAGGAGGGCTAAAGTGGATAAAATCATCATCAAATTAGATATTGGGAAAGCTTATAACAAAGTGGAGAAGAAATTTCTTTTAGCAATCTCGAGAAAGTTTGGGTTTAGTGAGGAATGGATTTCATAGGTAAGAAGTTGCATTATGACTCCAAAGTTCTTCATTCTAATTAATGGAACTTCCCAAGGCTTTTTTCAAACAAACAAAGGGTTGAAGCAAGGTGATCTCCTTTCCCCTCTTTTATTTATCATAATGGCTTAATTTTTGTGAAGTATTATGAACAAGCTGAGATTAGAGGGTAAATGGAGAGGCATTAACATAGCACCAAATATGGAAAACACCACTCATCAACAATTTGTTGATGACACAATACTCTTTGGAGAATCTTCATTAAGGGAAGCTAGATGCATTAAACAAGCCTTGGAAAAATATTGTTTTGTCTATGAACAAAAATTTAATTGACACAAATCATAGGTTTACTTCTCTAATATAAACATCAATAAACAGAGGGAAATTTCAAAAAATTTGGAGATCAGGATAGGGAAGCTACCGAGAAAATTTTTGGGGATCCCATCGTTCTCAAGAGGCAACAAATAATCTTTGTGGAACAAACTTGTTGATAGTTGTTTGAACAAGTTAGAGGGGTGGAAAAGCAAGTGGTTGCCAACTGCTAGAAAAATATTTATCCTTAAAGAAATAGTTTCTACTATTCTAATTTACTCAATGATGTGTTTTGGGTACTAGGTAAGGTGGTAAGAACTATAAACCAGAAAATGTGGAAGTTCTTTTGGAATGGAAAGAATGAGAAAGACAAGATTCCATTATAGCGTAAGATGCAATGTGTAGGCCAAAAGAAGTGGGTGGGGTTGGTCTTAGAAATTGGAGTTTAATGAATGAAGCAATGGGAGATAAGTTAGTTCGGAACATATACTCAAATCCAAATAAAAAAAGGACACAAATCTCAAGGAAAAAAATACCTCAACGATGACAAATATAATCATATTTTAACTATCCAGAACCCTCCAAATGGGTCAGCAATATAGAACTTCATTATTTCATGTAGGAATATGATTACTGATCACATTTCCTAGTAGATCGGAAATGAGGAAAGTGGTAATTTCTAGATGGACTTGTGGGAAGGTTAGAAAATGGGGTAGAAAAGTGTATGATTACATGGTGTTTTTTTAGAAGAGGGAGAAGTGAGATAGAAATAGAAATGGAAAGAGATCCATGATCTAAATCTACCACCTCAGTAGGAGGAATTATTTAAGAAATTCCTAGTGAGTAGGAAAATCATCTTTGTCAGGGGTAAAGATAAGATTTTTTGGTGTGCAGAAAAAAATAGGAAATACTCAATAAAAGTGAGATATGAAATACTAAAACAAGGCTTGGGGGAGGTAGCTTAGTCACTCAAACTCCTTTGGAACAAATGTTGTCTTCCCAAGGTGGGATCATTTACATGGCTTGTAATAAGGGGAAGGATATTATTGGGGGAAAGATTAACTAGATTAGGCTTCCATGGACCATTCATGTGCTAGATGTTCAAAGAGTCAAGAGTAGACAATAGAACACTTACTTCTGCATTTTAAATTTTATGTGGAATATTGGCAGTTTCTGATGCAAAGACTCGGCTAGAAAACCCCACTCCCAACAAAATTATATTAGTGGTTTAGTAGTTAGAAATTAGATGGTGCTAGAAATGTTTACTCATGTATTTGGTATATAGTGCCTTCATTAGCCATTTGGGAAATATGGAAAGAACGTAATAGGAGATTTTTTCAAGGGAAGGAGGAACCCATTCAAAGATTTCTTACATGTCTAGAAATAGCAATCTAAAAAATGGTCAATGTTGCTACTTTTCAGCATAATTTTCAGAACTATCCAATGATAATGGTAGAAAAGTTAATTCAAGTCTAGTGGCCTATGTTGAAATTTAGGCCTGTTAACAGGCCAAACATGGTCAATTTTACTTCTATGTTGTTGAGAAAAGTGGTTTGCAAAAGACCAAGTCAAGGATGGGTGAATATAAACTTTGATGGTGCCTCTAAAGGAAATCCCAAAGTGTCAAGGGTTGGTTGCATAGCACATAAAGAGTATTTTCAATGAATTAAGAATGGAACTAGTAACAAGGTCGAAGCACAAGCGACTCTACTTGCAATTAGACTAGCTAGGCATCTCGGTGTTTCTAAAATCCACCTTGAGGGTGATTCCCAGATAATAGTGAATCCAGCACTATGGCATCAAGAGAAGACCAAAATTGGAAGAACAATTAATACTTCAGTTTGATTTTGAATCTTCTACAACATTTTCAAGATTTCAAATTTTCCCATATATTAAGGGAAGGTAATGAACTTGTTGATAGGGCATCAAATTGGGGGTGTGGATTAGACAATTTGGAGAAAATAGAATGGTGGGATGATACAAAAAAAAATTCCCTTCTCAATACGTGAGGACGTTGGCATTGCAAGCGAGTTTGTAACAGTGGGTATGTAAAGGAAGAGTTTCAATTGACATGACTTGTCGGATGGGGTGGCACGGCCTCTGCAAACTAACATTATGCATTCTACATTGGCGATCTCAATGGCTATGCTCTCGAGAGTGTGCCTTCCAAGAGGGGAAGAGTTAGTCTTAAAATTCTCAAACAACAATTAGGCCTGTGTGTTGAGTGTTTGATTGATAGGAGAAAGAGTTTCTTGCGGGCTTATCTACAATGGAAGCCAACTTCTCACTAGGGGCTACAAAACAACAGGGTTCCTTCAAAGGAGTCATTACGGTGGAACACATGAGGCACATATTCAAAGTTTAAGACCCTCGGTTCCTTGGTATGGTGGACATGCTACTAGAAGAGAAATACATTAAGTCTTCATTTAGATTTTGAATAAATGCAGATGTGGCCTCCATTTTTTTGGCTTGGTGTTTGGAGCTGGGAACAAAGGAAGATTTGAAATGGGTGATGAGAGAATGTGTCAGAGAGAAATGGAAAGGAGGTCTCAACACCTTCTTAGTAATGGCACAGCTAGGACAAGGTTTTGTTACAAATGGTGGATAGTGGGTGCATGTGGTTGAGTTTGAGCCACCAATGAGACCATTTTTAGTTTGGGTGTTGATGATGACCATGAAGCAAGAATAGATGGACGAAGGCATATTAAAGAGTATCTTAGAAATAGAGAGGCAACTATACAAGACCAAGAAAGAGAGGACTTGAAGAAGAAGAAGAAGCCATACTTCAAGAAAGAAGACTACTGGCTCAACAAAGGAATGAGCAAAGGAGAATCTTCAAAACAGTAAAGGATATTTATATCTTATTAATGTCTTAGTATATGTATCAAGCCTTAAAAGTATGGATCTTTGTTTTGATGGGTGTGGGAGTTAGGGAAAATAGTTAGGAAGTTGATATAAATATTTTTTTAGGTTGATACAAAGGTTAGGAGTTTGGGGTGGCTAGATGGTTACATATGTAATGAGCATTACATTTTGTTTAGCAGTTATGTAACTATTGTTTCTATTAATACAAAATATATCTTTAATTGAACAAAAAAAAAATTATAAGAAGTTGAGACATCTCTTGCTATTGAAAATTTGTTATACGCCATCTAACAAACATATAGAGGTGTGCAAATTAATTCTCTAGTGATTACTTGTTTAAATCAACATTGAAAATTTCACACAAAGCATATACATATATATTATTATATCATTAGTTAAGTAATATTAAAAAACACTAACAATGAACTTGGTAATTTATTATTTTTAAGAAAAACAATATAACTAAAAGAATAAACAGAAAATTTAAATAGTACCTTAAATTTCTTATAAACACGTTACATACACCTATAAGTACAAGTGTTAACATACAATATATCTTAGAAATAAAAAATAAAGATCAAAATATGTTTGGATAGGATGAGCACAACTTCAAAATGTAAGCCAACTTTTTATTAATGCTAAGAGGTATTCTATAATTACAAATAAATGGTGAGATGCAAAAACGTGTGTTAACAAAAACTTTTATCTTTTATCTTAAATTTCACAACAATAAATATTATTATTTGAAACTAAACATTATAGATCCAAAAGAATACATAAAATTTCTATTTTCATATGTTTAATAAATAATATAATTCTTAAATAAATAAAATGATTCAAATTAATATCTCTTCCACTTTTTAAACAAATATATATATAAATTATCTATATTAAAAATTAAATCCCCTTTCCCGAATAAATCCAAACATTTTCTTCACAGTATTTCAAGAATCGTTATTCAGAAATATCATATCAATTAAATCTTATCAACTATTACAACGATTCCATTCAAATAATTGACTGATCATAAATATCTCTAACGACTAGTCTTAGACCACACACAGCAACATGTTAAGTCGGAGAACTTTTAAATCTAGAAATCAAAGCTTAATATGTGTAATTTAAATGTCCGACCTCTAAATTGTCAATTAGTTGAAACATTTTTGTCGGCCTCCCAACCCAGAGACTAAATAGTGTTATCATGGCTTGCCATCCACCTTGGGAGATGTCTCATCGATGAATGGAATGACCTGCAAACGCAGTTTGCCCAGTTAGAATTTGTATCAATATTTTCAACAGTGAATAAATTCAATATAATTTTGATCTAAAGCATACCTCATCCTCCTGGTTGTTACACAAGGTTTTCACAGAAGTTTCTGAAACAGTTGTATCTTCTGTCAACCGATTTCGCCAAGCATAGAAATTTCTTGCACGATCATCTTTATACTTCGACTGCACTTCTTCGAATATATCTGTTATTTCCCTCTCTCCATGTTGTGACTTCCTCTTCTTTCTTCTCCCTGCCAGGCATTCATGTCAGCATGATATGCAATGATCTACAACAACATTTGAATAAAACCCAAGATGAAATGGAAAAAATTGGGTAATACCCATGAAAAAAGTTAGTTGTGATCATTACTGCTGCATATCTCATATGTTAAGGGTAAAGAACCAACCATTCCTATACTGTTCCTGAAATGTGTCATTACTGCTGCATATCTCCTCCAATCCACACTTTATTGAATTGTTTTGAACATCATGATAGAGGCTAGGCTTTTCTGGTTTACCTTCACTTTGGCTCTGCTCAGGAAATCCAAGCAGTACTTGACCATTGGAAAAACCAGATTCAACTTCCTATGCACCCACAACTATTCTCTTTTAGCACTAATCTCTTTTAGATCCAAAATCATCCCAATTCAATCAAAGAAGAAAACAATATACTGGAACCACAAGGCACATTATGATGAGCAAAAAGCAAACCTCATTTAAATCCAGGCCAAATACAGAGGCTATTTTTTCTCCTCTATATGCTTGCCATCTTTTACAGGGATATGTATGATCTCCTTCCTGATAAAGACCTGAGACAAAGACTTCCTCCATGGAGTTAATATACAAGCTGTGTTTTTCATTGGTCCATGATGATTTCTGATGATGTGGGATCCTCCAACAACTGCAAAAACTTACCAACTGTTAATATAAATTAACTGAACACTAATCTATGAGAACTAACAAAACAATTACAACCATATAAAACCCATAGGCAAACTTAATGTTGTAGCAAGAACTGCTTCAACTCTATCAAAAGAATAGAAACCTATACATTAAAACCAATAGTCTTTCATTTTACCAGTTTGGCATGTTGTGAATGAGTCCCTGGTTGCTCATTATTCTATATCATGGTTTGGGCATTTCCTACTCATATCAATCCCTAGATTTGAGCTTGAATGCTCAAATTTAAACTTTTCTCACTATCAATCCAACCATATATAACACCCAAAACTTCCCAAGTTTTGTAAACACCTGTACAACATCGAATCCTTCCTTAATCTTTATTTTGGTCTCTTTTCAGCATAGTCTTAGATATTTATTGGAAAAAAATCCCAAAGCTCAATAATATCTGATTAACTCTAAGTGGAAATAAGATACTATTTTCAGCCAATGAAAATGAAAAAGAAAAAGTAAAACAAGTAAACTGAGGTGTACTATTTTGGGACAGAAATTAGTAACAGGAAAGCACCATAAAAAACTGCACAAGTGGAATAATTAACACTGTTTATATGCCAGAAAACCCAAGATTTTACCATTAAAACTACCTTCATCTATAGTCTTAAATATCTTCATCTAACCCTTAGGGTTAGACTAAGATTACACATAAACTACCTTATGTTTAAAATGGACTACTTGATTGTCAAAATATCTAACAGAAATATCTTTTCCTGCTCTATCCAGCAGCCACGCACATGTATACATATGCTCGTTTATATCTAGGACTTTTCTCTTCTGATTTATTTATCGTACAATATTACTTCTAAATTTTTTATTAGCAATTTTTAAGGATTGTAGTTTATTGGTTGATTACAACTGACCATGATGATTCTTGATTATGCCATCTTTCAAGATTGAATTTTTTTGAAAAGGACAAAAGAATCACAATATAATATCAGAATAGAATTAATGGGAATTGGGTGCGTTTATAAATACAATAAATTGGATTTGTGTTCATGTTGTGTGCTCACTAGTCACATGATGTTAGATATGAATATCCAAGTGATAGAGGAATTAATCATTGCCAATGTAATCTTATCTTTTAAGAAGTAGATAATATACTCTTCTTGATGACTAATTATTAATTATTTATAAATTAGTACTTAAATGTTATAATATTAATTGATATATTATATTAATAAATCATGTGTAAGAGCTTTATCACATCTAATTAATGGTTTTAAGTTAATTAAATAAATGTAATCATTGAAGTAACAATTAGCATAGAACCAAATTAGTTTAGGAAATGGCGCGGAGAGCATTTTTTAATTATGTTTTGGGCGGGAAGTCTTGTGATGGCCTTGCGATCCAAGATGTAGGTGGAAAGGAAGGATCACGGGATGCACCTGAGACTGCAGATCCTCAGGAAGATGGCAAGGATCCATTCGCTAGGGACCCACAAGGGGGTGACAAACCCTTAGATTCGAGTGGAGGGGGAACAACACGTGTTGGTGGTACCCCACGACAGGATCTCAATCGAGTGGATGCTTCTCGCCCCTGGTCCTCTTTGTTTAGTGTTAAACCAAGCAGGAAATCCTCTTTCCCTGAGGTATGTAATATTTTTGATCCTACGTAGGGGAGATTTGCAATAGAAATCCATGATCCTGTGATTGATCACAATATTACTTTGATGGCCTTGACTCTGGTCGGTAAATTCCTGGGTCCTAGACCTAATATTGATGTGGTTAGGGCGTATGCTATAAAAAAGTGGACTCTTAAAGGACAGATTGAAATTACTGCTATGTCGAAAGGAGCTCTTTCCCTCACTTTTTCCTTTGAGGAAGACATGACTAAGATTCTCTGTGGCGGTCCTTGGGTGATAGGGAAAACTGCTCTGGCGCTTCAGAAGCAGTCACCGCTAATGGATCTAAATGAATCCTTCTTTGTTCAGGCCCCTATGTTGGTAACAATTTCGGGTCTTCCCCTGGAATTATGGGTTGAAGATGTCTTTAATGGATTGGCAAGCTCTTTTGGTGAACTCCTATCCATTGATCCAACAACAGCTGCTAGAAGAAGACTCAAATTTTGCTAGAATTTGTGTGGGTGTCTCACAAGGTATGGATATGCCTCTCTCAATAGAGATTAACTCCAGGCTTGGGAAATGGATCCAACAACTGGAATATGAGAGTGTCTCTTTTGCGTGCTTCCACTGCAAAAAGGTTGGGCATATTGCTAAGAAATATCCATTGCGGGCTGAAAAGGAGAAAGCCAAAAAAGAAAGAAAGATGCAATGGAAGGCTAAAATTTCTAGTAAGAAGGCGAAAGTAGAGATTCAGAATGTTATCATTCTTGATACCTTTGAGAAAAAGGAAAATATAAATAAGGAAGGTACAGAGGAATCAAAGAAAGAAGATAAAGAAGGAGCCCAGATTAGAACAGACAAAGGAGAAAATCCAAGCCCCAACTGTGAAGAACAGAAGGAAGAAGAACTGGAGGAAGGGGAAATCCACGTGGTTCTGCAAGAGAATGATGAGAAGGAGGAATTGAACTCAATCATAAAGGACTCGAATTGCGAGGACTCTCTTCCCAGCTTCAAAGATGCCCAGAAATGCAATATTCTTGGAGTAGGCTCTTCCTCTGAATCCTAGAAATCGGTTGAGTATGTAAAGTCTACCTTTTCAACACCACCGACAACTTCTCTTCTCAACATAAGTATTGAATGGGCAGATGAAGAAGGAAAAATTGTTGCTATGCATAAAGTTGTTTCCTAGATCCTTCTGGAGGATGAAATCCAGCATAATGATGTCACGGAGAGAAAGTGAGGAGGGAAAAAGGGTTCTAAATCTACTCCACAAACTACTCCTGTGAAATCCAGGGGAAGAGCCAAAGCTGATGTGGGCTCATTCCCATCAACACCAAGAAGGAAATAAGCAACGCAAATGAGGGAATTGGAAGTCAATAAGAATATTGTGGATGGTACCTAGTTGACCATCCATGAGGTATGCTCTCTCAAATGAATATGAAGATTATTTCATGGAACATACACGGACTTAATGGTCTGCATAAATAGGAGGTTCTCAGGAACCTTGTTAGGGATCATAAACATGATATTATTTTGATTCAAGAAACTAAAATGTCTAAGGATAAAGTGGAATAAGTCAAAGTGTTTAAGAATTATGGGGTTGTGGGGGATAGCTCAGAAGGTGCCTCTGGTGGAACAGTTCTCTTTTGGAGCCTCCATCATGTACAGGGGAATCTTGTTTGGTTGGATAATAATTTGGTGTTTGTTAGATTTCACCATATTAAAGATGGTACAACTTGGATTTTATCTAATATCTATGCCCCGAATACTAGACAAGGGCGAATTAAATTCTAGAAAAAGTTAGAATCTATCAGAGCTCAATTCAATACTGAAGGTTGGCTGGTTATGGGAGACTTCAACACACCTCTCAAGGAGAGTAAAAATTTTTGGGGGATTCCTTCTCAGCTTGATAGTAGAATGGATCTAATGAACTTCATTGATAGCCAAGCACTACATGATGTGGATCTTCAGGGTCATAATTACACTTGGACTAACAAAAGGACTAGCTCTGATCTTATTCAGGTGAGACTTGACAGAGCCCTTATCTCTAATGATTGGTTCAATCATTACAACTTCTCCTTTAACTCTCTTTCCCGTATAGGATCTGATCACTATCTGATTTGTTTCGTGGTGGACCCTATCTCTGGGAGGAGAAATTTCCCTTTTAGATTCGAAAAAATGTGGATGGACTATCCTAAACTTGATGAGGCAATTATGGAATGGTGGAATATCTTAGTGTATGGTTCTGCCATGTTTCAGGTGGCCAAAAAGCTAAGGCATGTTAAGGACAAGGTCAATAAATGGAACAAGGAAGTCTTTGGTGATATTTTTGCCTCCAAATCTATGATTCAGCTAGAACTCAAGGACATTCAGGATAAAATCCAAGCTAATGGGTATGATGAGGTCCCTATCACCTCTGAGAATGAGACCTATCTAAATATCATGACATTATAAGAAAAGAGGAGGAATTTTGGAAGCAATGCTCCCACTCTCTTTGGCTAAAGGAGGGAGATAAAAATACTAGATTCTTCCATATGACTACCATGAAACACAAAGTGGCTAATAGAATTTCAAAAATGTCTATAGGAGGGACCCTGTCTTTTGAGGAAAAGGAAGGAAGCTAGATCTTATTTCTCTTCTCTCTTATCTGTTGATTGCAATCTAGATAAAGTTGCTAAAGATTTACTCCTTGATGGAATCCCAAATATGATTGGGCAAGACCAGAATAAATTCCCCTCTGCTATCCCCTCTGAAACTGAGATTAAGAAGGGGGTCTTCTCCTTTGAAGGCAATAAAGCCCCTGAACTAGATGGTTTCCTGATGTTCTTCTTTCAGACTTTTTGGTGTATTATTAGTGAGGATATTATCAAGGGAGTAAAAGAATTTTTTGGTTCTAGGCAGATTCTGAAGGAGATCAATGCCACTTTTCTTTCTCTCATCCCTAAGGTCTCGGGTGTTGATGCTATGGATCTTTTTAGACCTATTAGCCTTTGCAACTCCTTTTATAAGATCATTTTGAAGGTTCTCACCTTAAGGCTGTTGTCCCTTCCTCCTAATATTATTTCTCCTTAGCAGAATGGATTTATTCCTGGAAGGCAGATTCTTGACTCCATCATCACAGTCCATGAGAATATTCATTCTTTCAAAGTTTCAAAAAATCGAGGATTTCTAAAAAAACTTTATCTGTTGAAGGCCTATGATCGGGTGGACTAGAATTTTCTTCTTAGAATCCTTAAAACTTTTGGTTTTGGTGAGAGAGTGCTTCAACTTATTTTCCAACTGATTTCTACCCCATCGCTCTTTGTTATTGTTAATGGTTCTCCTACCCCCTTCTTCAAGTCTTCAAGGGGCCTCAGACAAGGGGATCCTATATCCCCTATTTTGTTTGCTCTTTTGGTTGAAAGTTTGGGTAGATACATCAGCAATCTTGTTTCTGAAGGTCACCTAAAAGGTGTCAAAACATCATCGGCTGACAGGGTCTACTCCCATCAAAAATTTGTTCATGACACAGTTCTTCTAGGATCATTGACTATCAAGGAATCTAGATCTCTAAAATCGGCTCAGAATCACTATTGCCAAGCTTCGGGACAATTGATAAACTTAATGAAAAGCTCCCTCTTCTTCCTTGACACTCCTGAAGATAGGCAAAGGAGAATAGACAGAATCCTAGAATGCCAGATCAATTTATTACCTTCTATCTACTTGGGTCTCCCTCTATGCAGAAAACCTCCTGATTAGTTTTGGAGCACTCTGATGGACAGGTTCCACAAAAAATCTTGCTGGTTGGAAAGGAGCCCTTCTAACCCAAGTTGGTAAGATCCAATTATTAAAATCCCCCCTCTATATTTTACCTATGTATGCCCTAACCTTGTTTAGAATCCTGAGCAAGTTTGTCGATCCCATTGAAAAGATTCAAGTCTTTTCTTTGGTCAGGGGTTGAGGAGAGGAAAAGGATTTCTCTAATTGCCTAGGATAAATTCTGCATACCTAAAACAGTGGGTGGCCTTGGTCTGAGAAACATGAAAACCCTTAACAAGTCTCTCCTCGCTAAGAAAATCTAGAGGAAGCTTGGGAAAATTGGTGAATGGAATTCTATCTGGAAAGCCAAATATCTGCATTCTTAGTCATCTCTTACTGAATTTGTTACTTCCTTTGAAGCCCTTTTTGGATCTACGATTTGAAATAATGTTGTTCAATCTAAATGTGTGGCTGGGATTGGTAAAACATGGGCTATTGGTAGTGGCAGAAAAGTCAATTTCTGGGAGGATACTTGGGTGTTGGAGACCCCTCTTTCCGGCATCGTTAGTTTTACTCCCTTTATACGTGCTTGCAAGGCTAGATTTGGAACTAAGGTGGCTAACTATTGGAAGGATAACTAGTGGATGAATCTAAATTTCATAGACTCAACCCTCAACCTTTGATGTTGTTAGACCCAATGCTTGAGGATAGGATAATTTGAACAAGTACTTCTTCTGGCAGTTTCTTGGTTTCTTTTTTTGTTCTTTTGTTGTCCCATTCTCAAGAGCTCCCCCTGCTAGTCTAAAGCCTAAATTTGTGGCCTTATCCCCAAGATCAATATCTTCTTTTGGATACTTTTGCAGAACAAAATCCTCACCACTGATAATCTTTGTAAAAGAGGCTCTCATCTCCCTAATAGGTGTTACCTTTTCCTAAATTAGAAAGAGAACGTTAACCATATTTCTCTCCACTGTTCCTTTTCCTATTCTATTTGGTCGCGGGTCTTGCAGTTGTGGAATCTGAACTGGGTCTTTCCTGCTTCTATTTAAGAGTGCTTCATTGGTTGGACATTCCTCTCAAATAATTCTATCAAGCAATTATGGGATTTAATTCTTCCTCATGTGGTATGGGGAATTTGGGAAGAGCGGAACTACAGGATCTTCAAAGACTCCTACTCCTCTCTGGAAATGGTTTTTACTAAAATCAAGCGGGCCATTTTGGAAAATCTGAAAGATGATGGTAAATCTCTTCTTTTCAGGAACATGGATGAGTTGGGTTTGTTCAATAATTGGAATTGTTATACAAACTAGGGTTGTTGTTACACCAAAAGATCGACCTTTCAATGCTCGATACAACCACTAGACTTATAGAATCCATAGGAGGCTATTAAACCATGTCGCAAATCCCCGCAAGGGATGTCGACCCACTGCTAACAATCCCCCTCCCAGTGTCACTCATTGCGACCTGCGTGATTTGAACCTATGACCAAGATTTGATACCACTTGTTACAAGCTAGGGTTGTCGTTGCACCAAAAGATCGACCTTTCAATACCTGATACAACCACGAGACTTATAGAATCCACAAGGGTTGTTAAACCATGTCGCGAATCCCCACGAGGGACACTGGCCCACTGCCAACAAGAATGTTTCTACCTTTTTAGACAAGAATGACAAGAAGGATAAAAGAGATATCAGCAAATGGTCTTTTCCTCTAACAGGTTGGATCAAAGTTAATTTTGATGAGGCAACCAAGGGGAACCCAGGGCTACCTGGGTGTGGGGCAGTGATAAGAAATGAAGCTAGTTATTGTATTGTGGCGGTGGTGCTCCCCATGGTATCTTAGACCAACCACTTAGCCAAAGCCATGGAATCTTACCAAGATATTACCCTGGCCAAAACTTTGGGTTATATAAAAGTTTGGCTTGAGGGAGGTTCAAATAATATCATAAGATATCTTAAGGGTCTTTCCCCCCCATCTTGGACTATCCAAAATATTATAACTTCAACCAAGGATATAATTAACTCCTTTGTGCAGTGTGTTATTTCACATAGTTATAGAGAAACCAATGCCATGGCTAAATAGGCTGCCAACATGGTTCTTTGTGCTGATCTAATGATCTTCTAGAGAGGTGAGTTGGATCTTCCTAATGATGCTCATTCCATCCTCATTTATGACAAAGTGCATGGAAAAGAGAGAGAAATAAGTGATGATAACAACGTATTTATCAATAAAAGTTTCTATAATGAATCGAAAAGAGTGGCACTTGAAGGAAGAGTTGGTGTTTAATGCAGACAAGACCTTCCACACTTTCTGGGTATCCATTTCTTTCTCAAGGGTTTTTATTCTCTACATTTTGGCCCCTTTTATTGTTATTGTCGTGCTCTGTGAAATGTACCTGTACCTGCAACATAATGCACTCAATAAATCATTACAAGCATGGTTAGAAGATTTAAATCAAAGAAATGTAAAACCATAGCTAATCGACTTATTGCCTCCTAGTAAATGTGAGTATGAAAAATGCTCTCAGATCTAATTATGCATATTCCAGTGACTTGACTACACTTAGATGAAGGATTTGAATGATGAAAATGCATGATCTAGCAAGAATAGTGTGATTAAGCTATATGATTTCATGATTGATCTAGAAAATAGGCTAGAATGAAGATGTAATTAAGCTAAAATCGAGCATGATAACATTGCTAAAATGATAAGCCATAAGCTAGATGCCTATAGTAACAATGCATAAGATGAGAATGAGATGGGATAAATCAATCGGGATGCAAAAATGATATGAAATTGGGACCCTTTGTGCTCCAAAATGAGGTCTATCTATAAGATTTTCCAAGGCTAGGGGTGAGTTGGCAGGAATCAACGGTCAAGATTGATTTGAAGATATCAATGGTTAAATTGGAGGAAGTTGGCAAAGGGGTTGGATTAAAGGGAACATCTATCATCTCTATGGTGACAAGTGGAAAGAGGCTTCTAGAAGGAGTTAGATGAAAGGGAACACTTAGTGATAAGTTTCACAAAGGTTCTAGAAGATGTTAGATGAAAGGGGACATAGTGGGTAGGTAGAATGGGTTAGGTTTAGGAATGGTTAGGTTTAGGAGTGGTAGAAGTTAGGAGAATTTGAATTTAAAAATGCAAATAATGGGAAAAGGCTAATTAATCTCAACAACTCATGAATTTGATTTGTTTTAATTAATTAGAGATTAGAAGAATGATTTTGGATGGAGGGAATTAATTAATTAAAGGGGATGAAATGAAATGAACCTATTAAAGAAATCCTTAGACTTATTAATAAGTAGATGAATGGGGAAATTTAATCAAATTGCTTAGTGAATTCAATTAAATTGGGAAGGGATAATTAATTAAATAATTGCTTATTCAATTAATTATCTTCAGACCATTTTTAGGTGTATACATTTTGCCCCTCTTTGAAGCGAGGTGTGATGACGTGTTGATTCAAAGAATAATCTCATTTTGATGATGATATTGATTTGATAGGATGCCCTATCTCTTGATTGATAAATTCCGGTATGATGATGCCCCCTCGGGAGATCAATTGAGATGATTGATCTTTGGAGTGTTTGTGAAATTGATATCTCGGTAGATTTGATTTGATTTCTGCAACTGTGTTTTGATGAAAATGTGAGTTCTTCTATTAGCTTGATTGCTTAGATTGGTAAGATTGAAAAATCTTGATCAATTATATTGATAAGATCAAGATTCAGTCTGGTTTCAGGAAGGATTCATCCTATATAAGACAACGATGATCAAAGCATCTAGTTTCAGGAAGGATTCATCATGTATAAGACATGATCAGAACGTTTGGTTTCAGGAAGGATACATCTTGTATAAGACATGAATCAGAATCAGATCGTCTGGTTTCAAGAAGGATTCATCCTGTATAAGACAAAGATAGATTTATTAGGTTTGATTGATTGATTTGATTTGATAAGGTTGATAGATAAAGAACTGACACTTTGTTGATATCAAGTTGTAGAAATTTTTGGATATGCTGATTATTGATTCTATTGAGGGAGATAGCATAAGATTTTCACTGGGTCGATAATATCATGAGAGAGATGAGTCATCATTCTGATTGTGTATACACTTTTGATGATACTTGATGATTCCTACGATAGATTTAACCTTGGATAAAAAGAGCTTGGTAGATCCCATGCAAGAATGAAATGCAAGCTAAAATGCAAATGAAAAATGTAATGGAATGCAAACTATGACTGGACCAGTCACTGGATTACTTTGCATTTTTGTCATCATTGAGCTTTTTGAAATGTGGGAAGTGAGTGCAAACGTCGATGGTATAATTTAAACCATGGTGACCTGAGCACTTCTTTCCTGGATTTTGATATAGCAAGTTAGCACAAGCATCGAGGTATAATTGAACTGAGATGACCTGAGTGTTGCTTGCGTAAAATAGGTAGTATTAATCATTTCAATACGCAAATCAAAAATTTCTTCAATGATATTCTGATGATCATGTTCTGAGACAAGTTTGCACATATTAATGATTAATTTTCAGACAGCAGACAAGAAAAATGTCATGTTTCTTCCTTGTTCCTCTAGTCAATGACATCCTGGAGTCACTCAGAAATCATGATAGCAACAATCAATGTAGAAAAATTGAACAATCATGTTAAAATCATTATCTAAAAAGATATTATCCACTGAAAAGTGTGTGATGTGCTTAGATTGATTTCGTGATAGTTTGATGGTTGATAATTTGATCTTGTGTTCAATGTTGGATGTATCTCAGTTTTCGCTTGATAAGAGTTGTCTAACTGTTGTTCTACCTATTTGATTTAGCTCAAAATGATCAAGAGTTTGCCCCCAGCTAGGTGTAGGATTTTGCCCCAAGCCTAGAAACAAAGTCGTTATGATATATCCAATTATCCAAACCATGGCAAGAAGCAGTTGCGATGCCTGAGTATGTACAAATGCTTATGATGGATATGGATAGCACTAATGGAAGATGGATGCGAGCAGAAGGATGCATGAACTAATAGATGGAACAGCCAGCTAACAGATAGCACATGTTTGCCATGTTTTCACCGTTTGTTTTATTGCACTTTTTTTGATATTTGATTTTTTTCTTTCAATTTTGATTTTTCACTTTTTTTTTATTTTTTCTGATTTTCATTGTTTTTTTATTTTTCTGATTTTTCACTATTTTTTTATTTTTCTGATTTTTTACTATTTTTTTATTTTTCTGATTTTTCACTGTTTTTAATTTTTCAGACATAGAATTTCTTAAGGTGCATGCTATTGATACGTTCCTCAAGTTGATCGCCATCCTGTGTTGATAGTTGATATGCTCCTAATCCAAATATTGTTGTGACCACAAACGGACCTAACCAGTTTGGTTCAAATTTTCCTTTCTTTTCTCGATCTGCCTGGTTGCATGGATTTTCCTTTAGCACTAGTTCTCCCACTTGAAAGATTCATGGTTTGACCTTTTGATTATATCTTTGGCACATTCTTTTCTGATATACCTTTAGATTATCGAAGGCATTTTGTCTTCACTCATGAGTTAGTTCTAACTCTTGCAGTCTAGATACTCTATGTTCTTCATCTGGGATGAGACCTTTTAGTGATACACGTAGAGAGGGTATCTCTACTTTGATTGGCAATATGGCTTCTGATCCATATACAAGAGAGAAAGGTGTGGTACATGTTGGTGTGTGGATATGGGTGCGACAGGCCCATAGAGCAGGGTTTAGTTGAATATGCCAATCATTCCCAGCATCGTTCACTATCTTTTTGAGGATTTTTAGAATAGTTTTGTTAGATGCTCCTGCCTGCCCATTTCCCTATGGATAATATAGTGTGGAGAATCTGTGCTGGATTTTGAACTTCTCACATAGCTCTTGTACATCTTGATTCTTGAATGGTCACCCATTATGAGTGATAATGGTCAATAGTATTTCATAGCAACAGATGATATAACTCAAGATAAATGCAACAATTTATTTTCTTGTGATGTTGATGAGAGGTACCACTTCAATCCATTTTGTAAAATATTCTATAGCTACAAGGATGAATTTGTGACCATTAGATGAAGAAGGATTTATCTTTCCTACCAGATCAAGTCCCCATTGGCAAAAAGGCCAAGATGTTGCTAAAGTGTGAAGTTCTTGTGTTGGTGCATGAATCAAGTTCCCATGGATTTGACATTGTTTGCATGTTCTTGCTATTTTCAAAGAATCTCATTCCATATTCGGTCAATAATAGCCCAAGTGTATGAGTTTTTTTGAAAGGGTAAGACCACTTGAATGAGTGCCACAAATGTCGTTATGGACTTCATGTAAGGCCTTCTCAGATTCTTCTTGTTCAAGACATATTAAGAGAGTACCATCTAGACCTTGTTTAAACAGGGTATCCATGACGAGAGTAAAATGGGAGGATTGGCAAATAAAGTTTCTCTTTTAGTTCTTCGATAAATCTGGAGGTAAGATATTGTCTTTCAGGTATGTGTAGGTTTGGCCATAGCGGGAGGAATCATGTCCAATAAGTTGACAGATAGTTTGGGAATCAGGATAATTAAAGGAAAGATGAAACAACTCTTCAACTAGGAATTCATAATGCTGTTGATTTTCCTGTTTCTGTAATAGAGAAGCAAGTGTAGCCATGGTGTCTGCTGCTTTGTTGTCATTTCTTGGAATCTGTTCAAAAGTTATTTCTACAAACTATTTCTTGAAATCATCCACCATCTTTTTGTAAGGCATGAGTTTGTCATCTTTTGTTTGATAGTCATCATTGATTTGATTGATGACGAGCTGAGAGTCTCCAAAGACTTGAAGTTGTTTAATATTCCATTCCATAGCCATTTTGATACCTGTAAATAAAGCTTCATACTCTACTATATTGTTTGTGCGTGAAAAGATTAATTTGTATGCTTTCAAGATTGTATGCCCTTGTGGTGTGATGAGTAGAATACCTGCTTTGGATCCGTGTTGTGTTCTATTATTGCTATCTGCTCCTGGACTGATATTTGGGTGATGTATTGTAAGATTGGATCAAACCCTAGAATGTTTGTATATGTCCAGGTAAAATTGATTTTCCATCTTTTGAATGGTTTCAAGTATTTTTGTCTTAGTAGTTCCGATAGAGAAGTTGTTGGATCTAGAACAGTTGTGCCAATGATAGTTGCCTTTGCTGGTGCTATTATGATAAATAACTTCTCTTGATAACATTCTAGTAAGGTGTCAAATCTCCCATCTTTCGATACCTCGAGGAGGTTTTCACCGTTAGATGTGTCCTTTATTTTTACTTTTTTCTGATCTAATGTTGCCAATAAATGGTTTTCAGCATTAGACCTTATATTATTTTCTTTATTTTCACTTTTGTGACTAGGAGATTTAACACCTACTTGACCTAAAGATACGTTAGCAGAATACTTGGTGAAGGTTGTTACGGTTTTGATTTCATCAAGATATAAGGATATGGTATGGTCATTAGGTAAGATATCAATGTCAGTATGTTCTTCATTTTCCCAGTCCATAGGTTCAGGATAGCTTAAGGATAAAGGATCTTCAGGTTGAATAGTTTCAAAGATATTAGGCATCATGATAGAGATGTCAAGGCTTTCAATATGTATTTCAATGTCTATAACGATACTCTCGTGAGAATGACCTTGTACAAGAAAATCCTGATCATCCTCGATTAAGTCCATGTCAACAGAATGTGATTTTGATTCAAGTAGGATAGCTCCTAAAGTTTGTCCTACATACGCATGAACTACATCAACTACTGTATCTGCCTCTTCATCCCTCCCAATTTCAAGTTGCTCTATTTTGTTTTTCCATGATAGAAAATATTCTCCGATCCCTTGATCTTTTAGTTGCATTTGTTCTTCCATGTTTGACAAAATTGATGCAAATGATTGTTCCTTGGATTGTGTGCTTGAAGCTACTACCTCTCTTTTATGTGAAACACTGACCTCTTGAGCTGATTTTAGATTATTACAACACTACAATGTATTTGAGTCTGCTGATATTGTGATTTCCTGTCCATTGTAGGGGAATTTTAAGCACTGATGACATGTTGATATAATAGCTTGTATGTCCTGAATCCATGGTCTCCCCAAGAGTATGTTGTATGGTAGGTCCAAGTCTAAAACTTGACATGTTGTATCTTTCTGCAAGGGTCCCACTCTGATAGGTAATATCACAATTCCCTTGGAGTAATGTTCTTCTTCACCAGATGCTTTGATTTTTATCCTTTTCTGGGGATCAGCTGCATCTTTTGAATAGCCTAGAGCACTGACAAGATTCATAGAGAAAATGTTCAAGCTAGCTCCCCCATCTATTAGGACACGTTTAACGAGCATTCTATGAATGAGGACTTCAATTTGCATGAGAGCGTTATGGGGATGCTACAATGAATTAATGCTTGGATATGAAGGAGATGAGCTTTGAATAGGATCCTCTGAAATAGGTTTGATGGCAATATTGTTTGGTGAGGATGCTATGGAAGGTTCTTGAAATCTTTCAGGAGGTAGAGGAATAGATGCCTTTGGAGATTCAATTTTCTTATGGATGGATGGATCATTGTTAGACATGGGTGCACGATTTTGATCTTCTTTAGCCAAATCCTTTAGGGATCTCTTTAAGATTTGCATAAAAGAACCACTTTTCTTTTGAGATGTATTTAAATCCTTGTGAGGTTTTAACATAGTTGGATTTTGATTTTGAACTTGTTTGATTGCTCTGATATGTTGACTTGTTACTTGTATTTTGCTTTGGTATGTCATGTTGATATGATTTTCAGCTATTTCAAATGTTTCTCTTTCCGTTTCAGGGGTTTGATTGTCCAAAGGTTGTTTTGATAAGTGATCAACTATCAAGGTAGATATGATAGAGTGATATGACAGTAAAAGAGGATTCAAGCGTTTAAAATTTTGCAAGTTTTTCAATCTTCGATTTAGGAGTGTAATGATGGTGATTTGATAAGAACCAAGTCTAGTAGGAATGATACATCCTACAATGTAGGACAAGGTTATCCTGACCAAATGTTTCAGTTTCATGATAAAGGATGATTGGTCCTGATGAGAAACTATGTTTGAGTGATCAATTTATCAAAGAGGGTGATAATGCACTTTGAGATGTTTAGATCTTGAACTTGTTGGGGGTAAGCACTTGAAAATCTTAAGGTGTTTATCTTCTAGAGTCTGATTTTGATGGGTGATAACTTGACCAAGCAAACCAAACAGACAATCTAAGCACAAACTGACAGATAATAGGTATTTATGTTTACTGCAAATTGATCAGGCAGAAATGACAAATCTGAAACAGGCATGCAGGACACAACTCTGGACTAACAAATGTAGAGTTTCGTAGGATAGGATATGCAGCTTAGAACGACACAAGATATGAGTCTATACGACAAAGTAGAAGTTTTCATGTAAAAAGCAGAAACTCCTACGACACACTTTTCTGAATCATATGACAAAATAGCTGACTCATACGACACAGAATGTTGTGTAGCACGACACAAGATTTTATGCAAACAAGTTCGTATGACAGAGTTCCTAACTCGTACGACAGATAACCAGACAAAGATAAAAAATGTTTGTTTGGTTGATTTTTTTATAACTGAAGTTTAATGTTTTGCTTATCTCTTCCAGTTTTTAGATGTATGATTTGTCGATTTAGGGATGAATACATAGCAAACACATGATGTGATAAGTGACTCCAAGCATGCTAAACCCTAAGAAAGTTGGCTGAGAATGAAAACCTTTTCTTGGTGACCTAGATACACACCCGATAGCTAATTAGAATATGGTCGTTGAGTCTCACGCAACGGATTCTCAACAGCATATTATCCAACTCCAAATGCTAATGGGGGCACAATATGGCAAGTGTCTTGGGAGAGTTACTATCTCTCTTGCACAAAGATTATCACCCTTTCAGAGGTGAATCGGGTAGATTCTATTTTAACCGGCACTAGTAAGGGATCCGTTCAGCGCATCGGGGTATAAACTTAATTAAGAGGTCTCCCAACCTTGAAAACCAAGGTTTGATATACCCGAAGGTATGGAGGAGAGCTATTCCTGAGCACTGTCGTTGATTTGATTTTCATCAAAAACACATTTATTTTAAATAGTGGGTTGGATTACTTGGAGTTAGTCATTCCCACTTAGGTCGTTCACCTCTCACCGACCTTAAGGGCTAAGAGTTATTACTCCTCGAGACGGCAGGCCTACTAGTGAAAGCAAAAGATGAGTCTAGCTTTCTAATCACCTAAGAAAGGTGAGAGCATACTCTCCTATCATCAAAGACATGAAAGACATAGTTGTTCATTTCTTTAAGCCCAAATTGAAGTGTGCCTAAAAATCTTAAAGAATACACAAAGTTTTTGTTGAATTCTTAGGCAACCTGCAAACTAGATTCGTTAGTAGTCATTTGTGTTTTGAATTATGTCTTTGAAAAGCGTTTCTTTGTCAATCGTCCTACAAGAAAGAGTTAGGCTGCCAAAAAGCTCACAAACAGATTAGGGTTAGTGTTAGAAAATCTCATATTAGAATCAAAAAACCCTAACATGCAATTTATTAAAATTTACAGAAACAGAGATTCGTAGGACATGCTTTTCCAGTTAGTACAATACAAAATGAGATTTCACACAGGGACCAAAATTGACTCGTATGAAACAAAAATGAGCTAGAATGATTAGGAAATTCTAAAGCAGAAACTCATACGACAAATATTTAGCTCCTGTACGACAGTGAAAAGGAGCTTGTATGACACAGGATCAGCAATTTGTAATGAATAAAAGGATGTCGTATTAGAGAAGAATCACCTCGTATGAGTTAGGATTTTTTGTCATCCTGGCCTGAAAGGAAGTTTGTACGAGCTGGAAAAGAAACTCGTATGATTTTTTGAAATAGAGCCGGACAGAGATGAAGTTTGCTGAAGATTAAGAGGCCAAAAATGATGATTTTGGCCCCACGGTGGGCGCCAAAATGTCGTGCTCTGTGAAATGTACTTGTACTTGCAACACAATGCACTCAATAAATCATTACAAGCATGGTTAGAATATTTAAATCAAAGAAATGTAAAACCATAGCTAATCGACTTATTGCCTCCTAGTAAATGTGAGTATGAAAAATGCTCTCAGATCTGATTATGCATATTCCAGTGACTTGACTACCCTTAGATGAAGGATTTGAATGATGAAAATGCATGATCTAGCAAGAATAGCATGATTAAGCTATATGATTTCATGATTGATCTAGAAAATAGGCTAGAATGAAGATGCAATTAAGCTAAAATTGAGCATGATAACATTGCTAGAATGATAAGCTATAAGCTAGATGCCTATAGTAACAATTCATAAGATGAGAAAGAGATGGGTTGAATCAATCGGGATGCAAAAATGATATGAAATTGGGACCCTTTGTGCTCCAAAATGAGGTCTATTTATAAGATTTTCCAAGGATAGGAGTGAGGTGCCAAGAATCAATGGTCAAGATTGATTTGAAGATATCAATGGTTAAATTGGAGGAAGTTGGCAAAGGGGTTGGATTAAAGGGAACATTTGTCATCTCTATGGTGACAAGTGTCAAGAGGCTTCTAGAAGGAGTTAGATGTGTTCTCTTCAAAATCTGATTCACTTCAACATCCTTATAATGATATGATAACTCTGTGCAGAAGAGATATTAAAGAGAAGGAAACTTCCAGGACAACATATGACAAGGTTTAATTTAACCTTCTACACTTCGAACCTACTCAAAGTCCAGGCGGGTATACCTTTGTGAACTAAATTCACACTTTTAAAAGATAAATCCATAGCAAACTAGTCCAGAAAACTAGTGGATCTAATCACCTTAAAGCTAACTGAAACAAAGGAATGAAAATTATACTCATATTCAGTATTGACCTACAAAACATGTAATAGACAACCTCGATCTATACTAGTGCCTTATCCAAGGTCACAGAGTCATCTAAGTTCAAACAATACTCCCACAATCAAATATCTATACATGTCCCATTAGTTTGGCTTCTGTATATCCCTATATATGCCTGACATACATAGGAATTTATTCATACCAAATTAAACTACGCTCATCAAGATTCAAAGCATCCCACAAAAAATTTACTGGTAGAAATGATTCCTGCATATTTAATTCCCCTCCTGAAGAGAAAAGCTAAGAAACATATCTACTGAAAGTTGCCATACAACCCCTAATCAAATCAAATAACCCTGGATTATTTAGAATGAAACAGTAAACACTTGCAAACACATTTGAAGACAACACAAAGTTTTAACTCAAAACCAATGGTCTGTATATATATATATTTTCTTCAAAAAAGTATTACAAGAAACCTTCGAATATTCTCCATTAAAACTCAGAAAAGCTTAGATAAATTTCTGCAGCGTTTTCTTACAATTCTTTGCGATCATTTTTCTACTAGTCCTGGTATCCATTTATAACAACATGGATGCACATAGCTTCGGACTTTCCTAGGATAATTTGTTACAATCATTTCTTCTCAAGAAGAAATTACAAAATCTTTTACAAATATGGTTACAAGTCCTTTTCAACCTCTGTATCTTCTTCTACTTGTTGTCCAGTTGCAACCTCGTCTAATGGTTCTACATCCTTTATGGCATATTTTATTTTCCACTCATTGTATACATCATCAGTTGGCCACTGGAAGTTAATCACTTTTGCTTTTTCCTTGGCTAACCTTTTCTAGGAATTCATCATTTTGTTAACCTCTAAATTGAGAAAACCATAATGAGATTTGATTCTCTATATCTCCTCAATTGTTACAACAAAGAAGGAAGCATCCTCTAAGCTAATAATTCCTTTTATTCTAGCTAACAATTTGGCTTCTAATTCCTTAAGCCATACTTGTTTGTCCTTCAATTGGTTAGGGCTGACAAAACTTCCTGGGAGAAATTCAAAAACCTAATCAGTGTACTCCTTCTTGTACAAATTGATCTTCCTATCAGCATTATCAATTCCTTCTGCTAATTTTACTAGATCCTTTGTGGTGTCACAAGTGGATTTGATAATAGGATCAGCCCCTGCTTCATCATAGGATACACAAATAAGCTCCTAATCCTGCCCTTTGGGCTTCCACTTGTCAAAAATAGGCATTAAAATGGCCTTATCTCCATTAAGCTCATTCTGCATATCTAGAATCTTGGTCATGTTATTATACAATAATGAGGCCCCTATGGTGTCAGCAAAACTTAAAATTGTAGCCCTTACTCTCTCCTCATATTTCTTTGCATACAGGGCCTAAGCCTATTTTAAATCCTCCAACTCCTGAGGAGTAATCTCAAAAAATTGAGAGCCAAAAGATGCTAGAGACGATGGGAACTCAATGATGGGCTGGTAGGAGGAGGTTTTGCAAGAGAAGAGGAGATCATCAGTGTTGAAGACTCACCTTGATGGTACTGTCCTGCCAATTGGAAGATTCACCTTAATGGTACTGTCCTGCCAATTGGCTTTGTAGCTTGGCAATGATGTTGTCTTTACCCCTTACCTCTTCCTTGGCACTATTATAGGCTTTTAAAACTATCTCTAGCTTAACCTAGAGATCTGCCTTTTCCTTGGCCTCCCTTTCTACCACTGCAACACTAAACTTTGTAGTTTCTAGCATAGTGCTAGCAGCCTCCACTACCCCAGTGCTCTGTACTCTTTTTACTATCATTCCACCAAGGTAACTTGACCCTAGGGTGTCCTTATTTCTCTTATTGTTGTCTCTTTTAAGAGACCACATGACTAGTGCAGCATTGTCTTTGCTGAAAGTGACCCCCTCCATAGGTTTGGTCTCTTTTCTTACTGCCTCCAACACCAAGGCATCCGCTATGTCCCACTCGGGGAGAATGAGTACCCCAGCCTGTGCCACCATGTCTCTTCCCTGCTTGGGAGTGATGGTCTTAAACTCATCAATCATTTCTTGCTTTATTTCCTCCTCCACCAGAGCTGTATCTTTATGAGGCTTCTCACCTTTCCTCTTTTCACACCTTGCATTATACTTGTCAATGTTTTTCTTCAATACAAACTGCATGAATGCTCCTGAAGTAACAAAGTTATTGTCAGCCAAGAAATCTTCAATGGCCTACTTAATCTCAAGATCCCACTCCTAGCCCTTGAATTCATTAGCAGTGATATTCATTTTAGTAGTAGGGTGCTCTTCTAGCATTCCCTCTTCCACTTCATCATATGTATATGCTATCTCTCCAAGGCTACCTAACTGTAACAATTGCTCAGCTACTGCCTGTTCATCTCCTATATGGATAGGGGATTGAGATGGAGAGTACAAGGGTTCATCAGATTGTATTTCTTTTCCCACTCTCTATTTCTTTGGGCTATCTTGAATGTCAATGACATCCTATATCTTCCTCTTCCCCTTTGAAGTAGAGGGCTCCCCTGTTGTAGGCATCAACACACTATAATTGGACTTCTTATGCAACATGTAGTTACTAGGAGGGATTGCTCTGGTTGATGTAGACCTACTTAGAACCAGTCTTGCTTTCTCTGGGTTGTTTTTAATTACAACCTCCCTCTTTTCTTTTAAAGTCTACATCACATCCTCAAAACAAAGAATTAGAAACTTTATCTTCTCCTCAAAAGGGTGGAAGCTAAACAATGGGTCATAGCTGGTATCAAATTGATGTACAACATCTAAGGCCTTTTTATAAGCCACCCACTTTTCCTTTCTCAACTCTTGCTCATATATATCAAACTCATTCCTAATGAGATCTTCAGGAAACTGGAACTAGTGGGATTTACCTCTACATATTGCCCTTTTTCTAAACATGCCATTGAAGAAGTCTTCAGGGTCAGCACACCGAGAGACTGAAGTTGACAAATGATATGGTTGAAGGAAATCTCCAAAACACTTCCAAGCTCCTTTAACTATCACAAATTGGTGTGCTATGGTAACTGTAGGGAAAATGGTCCCTTTACCTCTGCTTGTTAACTCTGCCTCCTGCACACCACCAATCTACTTGAGGATCTCTGCAATTCCCACTTTAAGAGGGACCTAAGTGCCTGTGAAACCATATACTCTGAAAACTGTGGAGACAATGTATAAGTAGATATCACCTTAATTGTGAACAATTTTTATATTATCTTCAAACTCTTTTGGCCTAATAAATTCCAAAAGAACCTTGGGGACTCTTGGATTCTCTGAACAGAGGAGAGTCCTAATCTTAGATGCAAAATACTTATCAAAATTTAAGAAGCTTGCATCTTCTCTGTCCCATGACAGCACTGTACTCCATAACTGCACTGGCATCTTTTCTCCATCTTTCTCTTTTACAAGATCCATTTCACTTGCAAAATAATCACCACCCTTGAATAAAAATAAATGCATAAGGAGGGAATACCATCCAAAAGGCCTATCTACCTTCCCATTCTTTATTCCTATTAATCCTTCATGGATAGCATCAGTGATAAAGGAAGCATAATCAAAAGTCACTGCAAGAGAAGGATTCAAGATTTGAGCAATCATTAACATGTAATGAGTGGGCATGTTTGCCTCAGCATCCTCTCCTAAAATTTGGTAGAGTGACCAGTATAATCCCTTAGCCCTAAGGGTGAACAATTTTAATGAGAAGCGCTCTTCAGTGTTGGGTACTACAACTGTCAACCCACCTATCTTCACAAAGAATTCTTTAAGAGGCCCATTTCTAAGGTGGTTCCCCTGCGCACTATATACTTGAGCTAGTGATTTGAAATTAATAGGCTGTAGAAAATTGGTGAATTCACTAAGCCCAAAAGCACTTCTGAATTCCTCATTATTTATTTCAATGACGGTTTTCCCATTTATATCCTTAATACTTCTTGTGACTAGATCATAATTGCGTGCAATTTGAGTTAGGAGATCCACATCCATGAATACTCCTAGAACTACCATTTTTCCCACATCTAACTCCCAGATACTGTTCTGCGGGGCTGGGGAGTTTCTCATGCCAAATCCAACCTTGAATAACCCCAACCCAAACAACCCAACTTGTGGGTCTCTCAGCCAATTACCTTTATCATACAATCCCTCCCCTATTTTTAGGCGAGGAGCTCTTGGCACAAGTTCTTTTAGCTTTGCAGCCACATTAGTTGACAATGTCAACTATTCAAGGAAATCATCACAAATAGCCCTTTCCTGGTAATTAATTTTTCCTGAGAATTCTCTCTTAGGTGCCATCTTAAAATTATGCAAGTGGTTTAACTATTTCCCCAACTGATCTATGACAAATCAAGACCTTAAGTAAAACACACTGCTAAGTGATTGCCAAACAAGAGTATAAGAGAACCTGTTTTTTGCTTGAAGGAATCCGCTCTACAATTGAATAAATTTACTCTGTATTTGAAGAAAATAGCTCTGCAACCGCTTCTCTGCAACAATTCTTTAGAATGATACCTCCATTCAATTGATACGAGATCATATATGGTACTCAGGCTCTTAACTGTGACATTGATACCGCATGCTTCGGTCGTCACTTCAGAATTGAATTCATGAAAGAATTCAAAATTTTCGCTCCAATAGGTCACAACACACCTGCACATTTTTTCCTTCCGCTCTTTCACCATTTCACAGAGTAAAACCTTCGATCAATTTCACCAAACAAAGTCACGCCAGTCATCTGATCAAATGGAACTTGATCGGTCTTTACAGTGTCTTAACATCTCTGTCCTTGCATCGGGCCCCACCTCTTTTTGTCACTTCACAATCTTTATCCCACGAGCACTTTTCTTTCGCAAAGCTATGCTAGGGGTCAAATGGGACTCTAACTGCTCGGCCTTTAACTCTTACCAGGACTGTCAGCCTTTTTCACTAACCGTGCCTTATCTTGATGACTAACGGTTTTTCGCTGTTTCGCATAGCTTAACCTGCTTTCAACTTTGGGCCACGAAACAACATGAAGTGTTGGACCAATCCTGAGATGACCATCCTTTAAGCAAGACCTTTACGCTTGCATCGCTTACCCACTCTCCCATTGGTTACCAAATACCACGTGGCACTCAGCCATTAGTCTTGGAAAACTCTTCAAGTTTAGTTCAGAGTCAGCCACCTGTTCTATTTCCCTTATAACCGCCGGTTACACCTTGGCGGGCCCTCAATCTCTTTCGAAACCATGTGTCAATCGACACGTCACCATCTAGCATCATGCTAGGAAGAACTTGTTTTTCTCTTTTGCCATTTCATGAAGCATATCCCTCGGTTGGTTTGCAGTCACGAAACAACGCGAGCCCTCGGATCAAATCGGAGTTGATCCCCTTTTACCTTCATGCTTTATCTGTTCTTCAGGGCCCAAAAACCTTTTGTTGTTTCGCTGGTTTTAAAACACGAGCATTTTAACTTCACGAATACACGCGGACTGTTAGATTATATTTGACTTGCTCGATGCTTAACAACTTAACTGAATCTGGTAGACGTGGGCCCTCTGATTCAGCATTATCCACCTGGCATCTAGAACTGACATGTCAACCTTTTATTCGCTGAGAGGAAACATTTGATTCCACCTCATCCTTGCCATCTGGATCTGCCAAGTCACTTTCACATGCTGCGACATGAGTCATCCTTTTGGACCCACCTTTTAAGCCTTAGATCCAACTTGCTGACTACTTTGACTTTCTACCACGTGTCTTTATATGATTTCCCATCTCGACCAACTGGACTACCTGCTTGGAGTGCCATGTCATTTCGCTTCTTCGCGAAAGCTAATTGTCGAGCACCTTCCTCCTGCGAAGCTATGCTAACTGTCGGATTAGATTAGACTTGCACATCTGTTATGCTCCTATAAAAACCCCTTTCCTAGGCCAGAAACCTTTTCGCTGCTTCGCAGGGCGTAACACGTGAGCATCTACTAGCCATGAAACAACGCGAACTGTCAATCTTTCTTGAACTTGATCACCTTTTAGCCATTTGAAAAGTCTTCACTGCAGGGTCCCACCAAACCTTTTCGCCATTTCATGAAAGGTAACTTGCTTGTTGGTTTCAGCTGCGAATCAACGCCAGCCGTTAGATCTTGAGCGAGATGGAGTTTCGTTAAACCCGACCAAATGTGCACCATTGAACATGCTTTTCCTTTTGCCATTTTGCAAGACTTAAAACACTCACAACTTCACCTAACGAAATGGCGAAAGCCGTAGATTCATCTAAGAGTTGCATGACATTTACTGGGCCTGACAACATTACAAGGAAAAAGACATAAGGCATAAATTTTACGATTAATCAACAACCGCCTAGGTAAATGATAAGGGGGAACACTTCATACTACCCCAAGACCCATTACTTAAGTGAATTAAAGTAACGCAGGAATAGAAACCAGAGGGTTTTTGATCAAACATTGAGCGATTTTAAAAATGAAACCCTAAACCCTTAAGACCTAACATAGACTTGAAGTGGTTAATAGTGTGTCTGACTCAAAATTTCAAAAACTTAGCCAGTTATGGGAAAAGAAAACCCATTTCTTAAATAGTGATAATAGTGGCTCTGATTGGGGATGGTTGATCGCAAGGTCAACGCAAGAAACTCAGAAAACTCTAGAGAACATACCAAAACACAGACCCAAACAAAACAACAGGAAATAAACAAAATATATACAAACAAAGGACCCACTATTCATGGACTTCAAGAGAAATAATGTTTCAGGAATTGTCCATGCACTAGAAATTCTTGTACTTCATCATTCATATTTTTCACAAAATAAGATTCCTTTCCATTTAGGTCACAGACCACAAAAGGGCCAACCCATAATGATTCATATTTCTTATGTTTTCCTTTGTCCTATCCTTTTTCATTCCACGGAAGAACAATATCATCAATTTGAAACTTCCATAATGATGTCCTTTTATCAAAAAGGTATTTGGACTACAATTGGACCTTCTAATTTTTCTTATGAGCTAAAGTTATGAGCTCTTCCACCTCCACAATTTGGATCATTCTGTTTTCCATAGGTTCAGATAGCTCCATGTCCTCATCTTGCAAGAATTTATAAACTGGAAGAAGATTATTCACTGGCAATCTGACTTGTGTACCATAAACCAGTTCAAAAGGTGAAATTCCAATGGCCTTCTTGATTGTTATTCTATCTACCCACAAAGCTAATTTCAATTTTTGATCCCAAGATCTCTTATTTTCTTCCAGGATTTTCTTGATGATGTTCAAAAGACTTTTATTGCTGGATTTTGCTTGTCCATTCCTATGAGGGTGATAGGGTAAAGAGTAAGACATGATTATTCCATGACTGGTACAAAATTTGACAAACTCTTCTGACCTAAAACTCATGGCATTATCCATTACTAATTTTGCAGGTATTCCAAATCTATTTATAACATTATCCATCAGGAAATCAATGACAACCTTACTTGTAGCTCTCCTTGTGGGAATAGCCTCAATCCATTTAGTAAAATAGTCAGTGGCTACTATGATCCATCTATGACCTCTTCCTGATCTCTCAACAATCTCTCCAATAAAATCAATGCCCCACTAGACAAAAGGGGCTTGCACTATGACTAGATTTAGGGGTAAAGCTCCTTCATACTTCAACTTGGATGAAAATTTTTGACATGGGTCACATCTCCGAACATGTGCATGAGAATCTTTGAATAAGGTAGGCCAATAATATCCAGTCCAGATTATCTTACCAGCAGTTGCCTTAGCAGAGTAATGGCCCCCACATACTCCATCATGCATTTCAGTCAATACCCGTCTAGCCTAGAATTCATCCAAACACATTAGCAATGCTCCATCTCTCTTTCTCCAAAATAGATCACCTTCAATGAGAACATATTTTTGTGACTTGAGTTTTAGAGTTCTTCTCTGATTATGTGTCATTCCTTCTGAGAATGCAGCATCTCTTAAAAATTGGACTATCTCTGAATACCAAGGTTGCCTTTCAATACTAGTGACTGAAGTACTTTTGACTTCAACATTATGTATTTCAACATTCAGAAGATTAGACTCAGTCATGAGCTTAGCCAGACCTAAACCTATCACCAATTTGGTGATCTTTATTTCCAAGTCAAATTCTTGGATTCTATTAATCCATCTGCATCTTTTCCTTGTAACCTCAAACTGGGATAGAATATCATTAACCGCAGCATATGGGACATAAGCAATGATTTTTGCATTCACCAGGTATGGCCTAAAAGCCTTGACAGCTTTAACTAAAGCATAAGCTTGTTTCTCCATGGTTTCATATTTTAATTATGTTGCTTGCAAAGACTTGCTATAGAAAGCTATGGGATGTTCATATCCCTCATTATCTTTCTGTAACAACACTGCAGCTACCGTATGGTATGAAGTAAAAGAGAACAGGGAAAAGGGCTTACTATAATCAGGAGACTTTAGCACTAGTGCTTCCTGAATGGCCTTTTTAATTTCAGCAAAAGCCTCTGAGGCTTCTTGATCCCAACAAAATTTGGTAGCCTTCTTGAGCAACTTGACAATGGGCTTCACTATCTCTGCAAAGTTTGCAACGAATCTCCTAACAAAATTTACTTTGCCTAGAAAGGATTGAATACCTTTAACATTCTTTGGTTCAAACACTTTGTTTATTGCTTCAATTCTTTTAGGGTCTATCCTTACCCCTTCCTTGGAAACAATGTGTCCCAATAATTTTTCTTCAGTGACCCCAAAATGACATTTCTTGGGATTTAATGACACACCAAATGCCAAAGCTTTATTGAACACCTTTTCCAAATGTCCACAATGATCATCAGCCCTTTTAGAGAAGCACGTTAAATCATCTTGATAAACCACCATGATGATATTAATGAATTCTTTGAAAGCCATGTCCATGGCTCTCTGGAATGTAGCTCCAACATTTTTCAATCCGAATGGCATTCTTACATAGACATATGTTCCCCATGGAGTAGTGAAAGCAGTTTTAAACTGTTCAGATTCCCTCACTAACACTTGATTGTATCCTTAAAAACCATCCATCATGGATAAAAGATCACAACCTGTTACTCTCTGCAGCATGGCTTCCATATTTGGGGAAGAGTAGTTATCTTTCAAAGAAGCAACATTCGAATTTCTGAAATCCACACACAATCTAATGTCCCCATTTTTCTTTCTTACTGGGACCAGATTGGAGACCCATGAAGAATGCCTTATAGGTTTGATAATCCCCCCTTCTCTTAACTTAGTCAACTCTTGTTGCATCTTAGTTTCTAACAGGGGATTAATAGGTCTCTACTTCTGTCTGAAAGGCTTAGCATCTGGAAGTAAAGGAGCTTCATGCTGAAAAAGATCTTGTCTATACGCCTTTAGGTCTTCATAAGGCCAAGAAAAAACATGCTTATATCTTTTTAATAAATTAATAAGATTAATCCTGACATGAGGGGGTAATTTCTTTCCAATGTATACTAACTTAGGGGATGACTCAGTCCCCAGGTTTACCTCCTCCAATTCTTCCAACTTAGTGGTAGACTGCTGATGTAAGTGACTATCACTATAACTAAACATGCTCTCTAGCTCCACCAGCCCTTTAGGTATCTCATTTGTTTCCAGCCGAACCAAGTCATTTCCAAACATTGTTTCCTTATTGTCAACCACATCCACCAGTGCATTACAATCAATCTTCTATCCATCATAATTATCAACACACTAGATGAACCTAAGAATATCTTCATCATCAGCAAAAACTTGCCAATTATACACATTATCAGGGATGGCAGGCTTAGATTTTATTTCCACAGTGGAAATGTCAGTTAGTGTTGCATCATCATTTTTTAAGGCAACATTAGCTAGAAAATCTACCATAATATTCTTTGATCGCTCTATCCAATTAATAGAAAATGCACTCAAATGCTCAATGACATCCCAAACTGCATGTTTATATCTCTTCAATCTATCATTTTTGGATGCATATTTGGGTCTTACCTGAGATACAACCAATTCTAAATCCCCCAACACTTTCAACAACTGGATTCCATGCCTTTTGGCAACCTCAAGTCCCAATAACAGGGCTTCATACTCTGCAGTATTATTTGTGCACTGGAAAGCCAATAAGAAAGAATACTTAAAAGTTATACCTGATGGGGATACAAAAAGAACCCCTGCTCCAGATCCTTCTTTGGAACAAGCTCCATCAAAATACAACTGCCATAAACCATATTGTTGTGATTCTAATTCAACCACAATGGGGTCAGTATTCTTCAACTAGGGTAATATTGGTTGCAATCTGAAATTGTCAAGATCCACATCAATCATACAATTGAGCATACTAGGATCTACATTTTCAATTGCCCTAGGAGCACGTGGTTCTCTATACAACTTAACCTGATTCCCATTGATTGGAATAGTGGCATAAGACAAATCCAGTTGGACATTTCCTCCTACTGCTATTGCCCACTACCTGGATAACAACATACCATAATGGGGTTTAGTCTCAGTAACAATAACATCCATTTTATAAGTTGCCTCAGGGAATGCTACTATTTTTACTTCAACATCTCTCATTGTACCTATCACAGGTACTTCCCTATTATCCATAGCATAACACTTTCCATATACAGTGGTGACTGACAGTCCTAGTTCTTTCATCACACCATAGGGCATCACATTAGCAGCAGCTCCTGAATCTATCATGTAGTTTTTTATCAACTGGTTGTTTACTAACAAAGTAACATAAAAAGGATCTACATGTGAAGGCTCTTGTGTGATGGTGGTTCCAACATAAACCTCTGGGGTTTGGAATTCTTGATCCTTTCCAATTTTAGCTAAACCGGTGGGTAGGACTGTGTCACTGTTAGATATATTAGAAAACAAAGACAAAGTTGCATCCCTATGTTCTTTTATTTTCAACAATTCTACTAATGGGACAGTAACCTTCATTTGAGTAAGAGATTGAGCCATGTCAAATGTAGAAGTATTGCTTAATTCAGTATTAGCTCTAACTCTTTCTGCCTTAAACTGACTTGCTCTTTTTGTTGTGGTAGCTCCTTGTATATCACTAGTATTTTTATCATCTGTACTCTTGGGTACATCTTTAACCTGTTCCTTCTTTTCTTGACCAATTTTAGGGACAGTAGTAGCACTACTTGTTGCCCCCTTTTGAGTAATATCTTTTATGAACATGGAATGAGGTTCACCCTGATCAGTGTCCTTCTTTGTGCTCCTTAAGTTATAATTGTGTTTTGCTTTGGCAATGGCAGCTTTGGTGAGGCTTTTAACTTCTTCCTCACTAGGCCTTCTAAGATGAACTTCTTCATCCTCAATTGTTACCAAATTCAATGTAGGATGCCAATCCAAGGTTAGTTGTCCTTGAACAAACCTTTCATTAACCAACACATCACTGTATTCACTTTGTATAGATTCCTCATCGCATTCTATAATAGTCTCAAACATGTTAATGTCAGGCTCAGCTTCTTGTCTCATGGATTCTTCAAGAGCCTGAGCCACTGCATACTGATGAGGAGAATGTGGTCCATCACAAGCAATACACCAAGGATTATTTTCTATATTATGGACATTTTTCCCTTTTAAGGGATCTGGAGTGTCCTGATTTTGGGCAATTTTAGGCTTCTCATTCTGGGGTTTGCAATCTTTCCAGTTGATATTATAAGGCATGTCATGCAATCTAGGGGGTCTATCTTGCCAATTGTAATGAGGTTTATCATTTTTGTTTACCTTGGCAGTCAAATGCTTCATAGCAATGACCAACTTCTCTATCTTGTCTTCCTCCTTAGCAACTTTCCTAGGTTGTTGTTTTGCTTCTTGCCATAACCTACCATCTGTTCTTCTTCCTAACTTCTTGGATGCTTTTGTATTACTTTCTACATTAATGACAATTCTAAAAGCATCTCTCAAGTTATGTGGATTCTTATCCCTTAGGATATAGGCCATCTTAGAATCAAATGCATTGTAGTAAGTATTCAAACACATATTATCATCTAACCTCATCACTTGATATAATCTATGCATGGCCTTTTGAAATTTGGCATTGAAGTCGGTGACCATTTTGTTATCAAACTTTCTGATGTTATTAAATTCATTGAGCATGAAGCTCACATTTGTTTTATCACCATATTGTTATTGAAAACAATTCTTAAAATCCCCCCATGACCCTATGCTATTAACTGGAAGACCTCTATACCAATCTCTTGCATCATCAACTAGGGATTGAACAAACAGTTTCATTATAACATCTTCATCCACTATCTCATAATCATTTATTAGGTCCCCAAAAGATTTTAAATGTTCCTCAGCACTAATTGCATTATTTCCAGCAAATTTATGGAGTCTGTCTCTTAACTCAGTAGGAACATGGTTGGGATATCTTGGGATCCCGTCAAAAAATAGTTGCCTATATTGTTCTAAATTGATAGGTCTCCTTTGAAAAGGGGAAGCAACATTATTATTTCCCATGTTCATTCTGACTTTCGGAATTAGGGACTGAGATACTTGACCATGCTGATTGTTCATAGGGGTTTGACTCACTGATGTTGTATTACTAGGCACAGTAGGCTGAATCTTAATCGAAGGAAGGGAAATTTGTTGAGGATCAGGCTTACTAAGATCTTCTGATGGAAAAATGATAGGGGGATCTTTTAGGTAACTAATTTTTCTCTTCACTTCCTGATTTGTTGCTTCTAATTCAGCTTTCTCTAGTTCCATTCAGAGATCCTCTTTTTATTTCCTCATACTTTCCATCTCTCTCTCATGTGCTGACAACCTATGAGAAATCTCTTCAGTGTTTTTAGATCCAAGTCCATCATCCACCCATTTCTGCTTTCCTTTATCAACATTATTCCTAGGAGGCTGTGAATCACTGAGCATTTCCTTGTTTGGCTAGACTATTGACCTATATGCTGGCTTAGCCTTGGGGATCAGAATTTCTCTAATTACAGGGCCTTCCTCATCACTCTTTTCTTTTTCTTTGGCCAATACTTCAAGATCAGCTATATGTCTAAGAAGCCTATCTCTTTCCATTAATTTTGCTTTAACCTCCTCCTTATTTGCTTCCTTTTGGGCTCTTAAGGAGATTAAGCGATGAACTTTCCTATTTAAATTTTCAATTTCTTGTGACACTTTATCTTCATCAGGGAAATTCTCCTCAGAGTCAGTTAAATTGACTTGATCTATATCAATTAGGCTGATGTTTCCATCAATTGTCCTAGGAACAGAATGTCTAATTGCATTTGAACTAGTCCTATCTCTTGCAGACACACTAACATGAGATATATCTTGATTTATAGCATGAGCATTATCTATATTTCCAAACAATCCAGAATGGAAACCTAATATATCATGTTCAGATTCTCTGGAAGAAGAATTAGACTTTGCATAAATAGGTCGATCAGGTATCTTACCGGTATTGTTATTCTTTTGCACCCAAGCAGCATTTGATGGTTCGTGAAGCACTGATCTCTTCTGCCCTCTTCATGACTGTTCTGGAAAACCTTCTTGCAAAGTTTCACGAGGGTGCTTCTTCATGAATGATCTATTGTTTTTTCCTCCTTGCATTACACTTGTCTTCCTTTTAGAATTATGTGTATTTCACAAGGACTGGGTCCAAGATAACAGAGTCGCCACCCACAAGACTATGGCAATTATGAAAACAAGCTTTGAAAAGATGTTGGAAATCTTCAGACTAGAATCATATATCAAAGGAAAATAGAGGGAACTTCCAAATAGAGACCTCCAAGCACCACTGCTATATTCACTTATGCACCGATCTAATCCACAAACACACAATGATTTTCTTTATAAATTTAAACATAAATCTACATCGGGATACTTATTGTGACTCTCCCCAGCAGAGTCGCCACTTTTGTTGTCTTCAAAATCTGATTCACTTCAACATCCTTATAATGATATGATAGCTTTGCGCAAAAGAGATATTAAAGAGAAGGAAACTTCCAGGACAACATATGACAAGGTTTGATTTAACCTTCTATACTTCGAACCTACTCAAAGTCCAGGCGGTTATACCTTTGTGAACTAAATTCACACTTTTAAAAGATAAATCCATAGCAAACCAGTCCAGAAAACCAATGGATCTAATCACCTTAAAGTTAACTAAAACAAAGGAATGAAAATTATACTCATATTCAGTATTGACCTACAAAACATGTAATGAACAACCTCGATCTATACTAGTGCCTTATCCAAGGTCACAAAGTCATCTAAGTTCAAACAATACTCCCACAATCAAATATCTATACATGTCCCATTAGTTTGGCTTCTGTATATCCCTATATATGCCTGACACACATAGGAATTTATTCATACCAAATTAAACTACGCTCATCAAGATTCAAAGCATCCCACAAAAAATTTACTGGTAGAAATGATTCCTGCATATTTAATTCCCCTCCTGAAGAGAAAAGCTAAGAAACATATCTACTGAAAGTTGCCATACAACCCCTAATCAAACGAAACAACCCTGGATTATTTAGAATGAAATAGTAAACACTTGCAAACACATTTGAAGACAACACAAAGTTTTAACTCAAAACCAATGGTCTGTATATTGATATTTTCTTCAAAAAAGTATTACAAGAAACCTTCGAATATTCTCCATTAAAACTCGGAAAAGCTCAGATAAATTTCTACATCGTTTTCTTACAATTATTTATGATCATTTTTCTACTAGTCCCGGTATCCATTTATAACAACATGGATGCACATAGCTTCAGACTTTCCTAGGAGAATTTGTTACAATCATTTCTTCTCAAGAATAGGTTACAAAATCTTTTACAAATACGGTTACAAGTCCTTTTCAACCTCTGCAGCTTCTTCTACTTGTTGTCCAGTTGCAACCTCTTCTAATGGTTCTACATCCTTTATGGCATATTTTATTGTCCACTCATTGTATACATCATCAGCTGGCCACACAAAGTTAATCACTTTTGATTTTTCCTTGGCTAACCTTTTCTAGGAATTCATCATTTTGTTAACCTCTGAATTGAGAAAACCATAATGAGATTTGATTCTCTATATCTCCTCAATTGTTACAACAAAGAAGGAAGCATCCTCTAAGCTAATAATTCCTTTTATTCTAGCTGACAATTTGGCTTCTAATTCCTTAAGCCATACTTGTTTGTCCTTCAACTGGTTAGGGCTGACAAAACTTCCTCAGAGCAATTCAAAAACCTAATCAGTGTACTCCTTCTTCTACAAATTGATCTTCTTGTCAGCATTATCAATTCCTTCCGCTAATTTTACTAGATCCTTTGTGGTGTCACAAGTGGATTTGATGATAGGATCAGCCCCTGCTTCATCATAGGATACACAAATAAGCTCCAAATTCTGCCCTCTGGGCTTCCACTTGTCAAAAATAGGCATTAAAACAGCCTTATCTCCATTAAGCTCATTCCACATATCTAGAATATTGCTCACGTTATTATACAATAATGAGGCCCATATGGTGTCAGCAAAACTTAAAATTGTAGCCCTTACTCTCTCCTCATATTTCTTTGCATACAGGGCCTGAGCCTGTTTTAAATCCTCCAACTCCTAAGGAGTAATCTCAACCAATTTAGAGCCAGAAGGTGTTGGAGATGGTGGGAACTCAATGATGGGGCTGGTAGGTGGAGGTTTTGTAGGAGAAGACGAGATCATCAGTGTTGAAGACTCACCTTGATGGTACTATCCTGCCAATTGGCTTTGTAGCTTGGCAATGATGTTGTCTTTAACCCTTACCTCTTCCTTGGCACTATTATAGGCTTTTAAAACTATCTCTAGCTTAACCTGGAGATCTACCTTTTCCTTGGCCTCCCTTTCTGCCACTGCAACACTAAACTTTGCAATTTCTAGCACAGTGCTAGCAGCCTCCACTACCCCAGTGCTCTGTACTCTTTTTACTATCATTCCACCAAGGTAACTTGACCCTGGGGTGTCCCTATTTCTCTTATTCTCGTATCTTTTAAGAGACCACATGACCAGTGTAGCATTGTCTTTGCTGAAAGTGACCCCCTCCATAGGTTTGGTCTCTTTTCTTACTGCCTCCAATACCAAGGCATCTGCTATGTCCCACTCGGGGAGAATGAGTACCCCAGCCTATGCTACCATGTCTCTTCCCTGCTCAGGAGTGATGGTCTTAAACTCATCAATCATTTCTTGCTTTATTTCCTCCTCCACCAGAGCTAGATCTTTATGAGGCTTCTCACCTTTCCTCTTTCCACACCTTGAATTATACTTGTCAATGTTTTGCTTCGATACAAACTGCATGAATGCTCATGAAGTAACAAAGTTATTGTCAGCCAAGAAATATTCACTGGCCTGCTTAATCTCGGGATCCCACACCTGGCCCTTGAATTCATTAGCAGTGATATTCATTTCAGCAGTAGGGGGCTCTTCTGGTATTCCCTCCTCCACTTCATCATATGTATATGCTATCTCTCCAAGGCTGCCTAATTGTAACAGTTGCTCAGCTACTGCCTATTCATCTCCTATATGGATAGGGGATTGAGATGGAGAGTACAAGGGTTCATCAGATTGTATTTCTTTTCCCACTCTCTATTTCTTTTGGCTATCTTTAATGTCAATGACATCCTGTATCTTCCTCATCCCCTTTGAAGTAGAGGGCTCCCCTATTGTAGGCATCAACACACTGTAATTGGACTTCTTATGCAACATGTAGTTACCAGGAGGGATTGCTCTAGTTGATGCAGACCTACTTAGAACCAGTCTTGCTTTCTCTAGGTTGTTTTTAATTACAACCTCCCTCTTTTCTTTCAAAGTCTACATCACATCCTCAAAATAAAGAATTAGAAACTTTATCTTCTCCTCAAAAGGGTGGAAGCTAGACAATGGGTCATAGCTGGTATCAAATTGATGTACAAAGTGTAAGGCCTTTTTATAAGACACCCACTTTTCCGTCCTCAACTCTTTCTCATCTAGATCAAACTCATTCCTAATGAGGTCTTCAGGAAACTGGAACTGGTGGGTTTACCTCTGCATATTACCCTTTTTCTAAACATGCCATTGAAGAAGTCTTCAGGGTCAGCACACCAAGAGACTACAGTTGACAAATGATATGGTTGAAGGAAATCTCCAAAACACTTCCAACCTACTTTAACTATCACAAATTGGTGTGCTATGGTAACTGTAGGGAAAATGGTCCCTTTACCTTTACTTGTTAACTCTACCTCCTGCACAACACCAATCTGCCTGAGGATCTCTGCAATTCCCACTTTAAGAGGGACCTTATAGGGTAGCAAAAATGGAGTGCCTCTGAAACCATATACTCTGAAAACTATGGAGACAAGGTATAAGTAGGTATCACCCCAATTGTGAACAATTTTTATATTATCTACAAACTCTTTTGGGCTAATAAATCCCAAAAGAACCTTGGGGACTCTTGGATTCTCTGAACAGAGAAGAGTCCTAATCTGAGATGTAAAATACTTATCAAACTTTAAGAAGCTTGCATCTTCTCTGTCCAATGACATCACTATACTCCATAATTGCACTGGCATCTATTCTCCATCTTTCTCTTTTACAAGATCCATTCCACTTGCAAAATAATCACCACCCTTGAATAAAAATAAATGCATAAGGAGGGAATACCATCCAAAAGGCCTATCTACCTTCCCATTCTTTATTCCTATTAATCCTTCATGGATAGCATCAGTGATAAAGGAAGCATAATCAAAAGTCACTGCAAGAGAAGGATTCAAGATTTGAGAAATCGTTAACATGTAATGAGTGGGCATGTTTGCCTTAGCATCCCCTCCTAAAATTTGGTAGAGTGACCAGTATAATCCCTTAGCCCTAAGGGTGAACAAGTTTAATGAGAAAGGCTCTTTAGTGTTGGGTTCTACAACTGTCAACCCACCTATCTTCATAAAGAATTCTTTAAGAGGCCCATTTCTAAGGTGGTTCCTCTGCGCACTTTATACTTGAGCTAGTGATTTGAAATTAATAGGCTCTAAAAAATTGGTGAATTCACTAAGCCCAAAAGCACTTCTGAATTCCTCATTATTTATTTCAATGAGGGTTTTCCTGTTTATATCCCTAATACTTCTTTCGACCGGATCATAATTGAGTGCAATCTAAGTTAGGAGATCCACATCCATGAATACTCCTGGAACTACCAATTTTCCCACATCTAACTCCCAGATACTGTTCTGCAGGGCTGAGGAGTTTCTCATGCCAAATCCAACCTTGAATAACCCCAACCCAAACAACCCAACTTGTGGGTCTCTCAGCCAGTTACCTTTATCATACAATCCCTCCCCTATTTTTAGGCGAGGAGCTCTTGGCACAAGTTCTTTTATCTTTGCAGCCACATTAGTTCACAATGTCAACTGTTCAAGGAAATCATCACAAATAGCCCTTTCCTGGTAATTAACTTTTCCTGAGAATTCTCTCTTAGGTGCCATCTTAAAATTATGCAAGTGGTTTAACTATTTCCCCAACTGTTCTATGACAAATCAAGACCTTAATTAAAACACACTGCTAAGTGATTGCCAAACAAGAGTATAAGAGAACCTATTTTTTGCTTGAAGGAATCCGCTCTGCAACTGAATAAATTTGCTCTATATTTGAAGAACGTAGCTCTGCAACCACTTCTCTGCAACAATTCTTTAGAATGATACCTTCATTTAATTGATACGAGATCATATATGGTACTTAGGCTCTTAACTGCAACATTGATACCGCATGCTTCGATCGTCCCTTCAGAATTGAATTCATGAAAGAATTCAAAATTTTTGCTCCAACAGGTCACAACACACCTACACATTTTTTCCTTCCGCTCTTTCGCCATTTCATTGAGCATAACCTTCAAGCAATTTCGCCAAATGAAATCACGCCAACCGTCTGATCAAATGGAACTTGATCGGTCTTTCGAGTGTCTTAACATCTCTGCCCTTGCATCGGGCCCCACTTCTTTTTGCCACTTCGCAGGCTTTATCCCGCGAGCACTTTTGTTTCATGAAGTTACGCCAGGCATCAGATGGGACTCTAACCGCTCGGCCTTTAACTCTTACCGGGACTGTCAGCCTTTTTCACTAACCGTGCCTTATCTTGACGGCTAACGGTTTTTCGCTATTTCACATAGCTTAACCCACTTTCAACTTTGGGCCACGAAACAACACAAAGCGTTGGATCAATCCTGAGATGAGCATCCTTTAAGCGAGACCTTTATGCTTGCATCGCTTACCCGCTCTCCCATTGGCTACCAAATACCACATGGCACTCAGCCATTAGCCTTAGAAAACTCTTCAAGTTTAGTTCAGAGTCAGCCACCTGTTCTATTTCCCTTATAACCGCCGGTTACACCTTGGCGGGCCCTCAATCTCTTTCGAAACCATGTGTCAATCAACACATCACCATCTAGCATCATGCCAGGAAGAACCTTCTTTTATCTTTCACCATTTCGCGAAGCATATCCCTCGGTTGGTTCGTAGTCACGAAACAATGCGAGCCCTCAGATCAAATCGGAGTTGATCCCCTTTTACCTTCATGCTTTATCTGTTCTTCGGGGCCCAAAAACCTTTCATTGTTTTGCTGGTCTTAAAACACAAGCATTTTAACTTCGTGAATACACATGGACCGTTAGATTATATTTGACTTGCTCGATGCTTAACAACTTAACTGAGTCCGACAGACGTGGGCCGTCTGATTCAGCATTATCCACCTAGCATCTAGTCATTTCCGAACTAACATGTCAACCTTTTATTCGCTGAGAGGAAACATCTGATTCCACCTCATCCTTGCCATCTGGATCTGCCAAGTCACTTTCACATGTCGCGACATGAGTCATCCTTTTCGACCCACCTTTTAAGCCTTAGATCTGACTTGCTGACTACTTTGACTTTCTGCCACGTGTCTTTATATGATTTGCCATCTCGACCAACTGGACTGCCTGCTTGGAGCGCCATGTCATTTCGCTACTTCGTGAAAGCTAACTGTCGAGCACCTTCCTCCTGCGAAGCTGCGTTAACCATCGAGTCAAATTAGACTTGTGCATCTGTTATGCTCCTATTAAAACCCCTTTCCTGGGCCAGAAACCTTTTCGCTGCTTCGCAGAGCGTAACACGTGAGCATCCACTGGCCACGAAACAACGCGAACTATTGATCTTTCTTGAACTTGATCACCTTTTAGCCGTTTGAAAAGTCTTCACTACAGGGTCCCGCCAACCTTTTCGTCATTTCGCGAAAGGTAACTTGCTTGCTGGTTTCAGCTGCGAATCAACGCCAGCCGTTAGATCTTGAGCGAGATGGAGTCCCGTTAAACCCGACCAAATGCGCACCATTGAACATGTTTTTCCTTTCGCCATTTCGCAAGACTTAAAACACTCGCAACTTCGCCTAACGAATGAAAGGGTTAGCTTTAGGAATGGTTAGGTTTAGGAGTGGTAGAAGTTAGGAGAGTTTAAATTTAAAAATGCAAATAATGGGAAAAGGCTAATTAATCTCAACAACTCATGAATTTGATTTTTTTTAATTAATTAGAGATTAGAAGAATGATTTTGGATGGAGGGAATTAATTAATTAAAGGGGATGAAATGAAATGAACCTATTAAATAAATCCTTAGATTTATTAATAAGTAAATTAATGGGGAAATTTAATCAAATTGCTTAGTGAATTCAATTAAATTGGGAAGGGATAATTAATTAAATAATTGCTTATTCAATTAATTATCTTCAGACCATTTTTAGGTGTATACAGTTATGTTCTGCATTATGAAGGGTGTAAGAAACTTTGTTGTGGCTACAATGGGAGGCAACAAGAAGAGGATTGAACCACTTACCTGTGATGAATGGAAGAAGAAACCAAAAGCATGGGATATCCTCGAAGCTGCAAAAATGATGGGATATATGGAGCGAATTCTTATAAAAAACCCTACTGTTATCAAGTTATTCAAGAAGAATTGGAAGGAGGTCAGAATCACCATAGGTGGGAGGAAGGTGGAAATTGATGAAGGAATGATTGCTGAAATTATTGGGATGCCAATGGAGAGCAGAAAATTCTACAGGGATAGAAAGCTCACAGAGGCGGCCATCAAGCGGTTCCCGAAGGAAGACTCTGAGAAAGCCAAATTGGTGAAATTCAACAAGAACTATTATTTTCCAAAGGTGATTAAAAAGGTATGGATATGGGTTTTGTTTGTTGTGATGCAATATGTTACTCTTGATGGTAGATACTCTCAAGTTTATGGTTATCATTTTGTACTCTTAAATCACTTCCGCCACAAGGATATGGTGTTAATTCCTTTCTACATGTATTGTTCCTTGAATACTAGTATAAAGGATTTTAAGGCTAACCCAGATAGCAATCCACCCATGCATGAAGGGTTAATGTTTCTTTTATATAATCATGCTAAGGCCACATCTGTTCAGCATTCCATCACTGAGTTTTTGGCCTCAGAAGAGGACTCTAAGAACTTAGATGATAGTGATGATGAGGGGTTTGATATGGAGCTGGAAGGTGATTTTGACATGGATACCCCTGCTAAGGGAATTGGAAAGGGGAAGGATAAAGATATGCCTTCTGCATCTAGCAGAAAGACTTCCGGGAAAGGGGTTAAGGGAAATAGGAAAAAGGTACATGAGGGGGACAACTGGTTTGAATAAGATGACAAGGATGATAATGGTATGGAGATTGAAAGTGAAAATGCTACCCCACTTCCTAAGAAGAAAACTAAGAGTAGTCCTTCTATCATTGAAATCAGCCCGGAGAAGGAGGTTGGTACCTCAAAGGCCCCCTCCCCTCCTTTGGATTCTAATCGATGGACTGTGTTGAGAAAGAGGTAAAGAATGTGGCGGAAGGTAAGACACTACCTTCTAAAGATAGAGTCACAATTGTTGATGTGGAAACCCTGGAGAATAATGTTGAATTTTGACAATTCAATCAAGATAGTAGTGATTCTCCCATAGCTATGATTCACACTACGAAGAATGGGGTGATGAAAATTTATAAGTTTATAAAATGGGTCTACTCAGATATTGAAAGTTTGAAGTCTAAACAGGAGGACTCTTCTAAGAAAGTGGACATTTTGGAAGTTGTCAGAATGGGTAATCTCAGTTCTTTGCCTGAATATCTGAAGGAATTAACAAAATCCATTGGTGATGTGAAGGCTATTAGTTAGGCTTATGCTTTCCAATTCAAGGCTATGGAGGCTAGGTTTAATGAGCTAGAAAAGAGGGTTTACAGTCATGAGGAAACCCTGAAGAAGATTAGAGAACAAAGACAAAATTTTGAAAGCTTTAGTTGATAATTTTAGAGTGTTGATCAGTAAACTAGAACAATTCTAGTTGGAAAAGAATACGATTGATATTCCTAAGGACAAGGACTTGACCCTTGAAGGTGTAGCTACTAGACCTGGTAAAAGAACTCGGTCGAATACAAGGAAGATGGCTCAGCAAGCTAAGGAACTGGATGATTTCAAGTGTGTTGTTGCCTCTATGGCTCAAGTGGAGAAAGAGGTTGTGGAGCTTCTTAAGAATTTTTCTTAGTTGTGTTGGCATGTGATTTTGGTTGTCCCTTTGGTGTCGTTGTGCTATCCTTTTGTTACTCTTTGGTCTCTTGTTGGCTTTTTGTTTTTGCCATCTATTTTTGTTTGTTGTTATGTATTTTCTAGTTGGACCTATCATGTTTTATCTCTATTCTAATTTGTTGTAAAGGGTTTCACACCCCTTCAAAACCTATTTTTCACGTAATCAAAATAATTAAAATACATAATAATGTAAGCTCAATTGTTACTACAAATTGTAAGCTAAATGTGTAGATACTTAGCTTTAATTTTGTTGTAGTTTAATATTTATTCAAATCTCAAGAATCTATTTTTCAATACTTTATATTTTTCCTATAATAATGAAATAACTTTCACAAGACAAAAATATAATAGGAAATATATTGCAAGTACTTGATAATAATAATCCACTTGGAGGGGGAAACCTTAAAAAGCAGGTCACTTTAAAGGGGCTACCTCCAATAGTCTTTAATGAGAATGCAATACACAGCATAATGTAATTAGTTAACCTGTGCCTTTCATATATACTATACTTATGTCATTGATGTCACCTAGGATAACATAACTACCTATATAATCATACTAATTGAGGGTTATACTACCCATAATTCAATTATAAATATACTCATTCACACTATAGGTTAAGGGTGTAGCATGTCCCTCCCCTTAAAAGAAACAGAATTCCCTATATAGGTACAACTAAAGGATAACTTCATCTTCCCATGTCACATTAGCTTGAATGGCCAAACTCTTCTAGTTGATCAAATAATCTATAAATTTTATCATTTACAACCTCATAATGTGTGTCTAAAGAGCTCCCCTAGGTTGTAACTCTATGTATTGAAATTGTGTGTTAATCAATGAGCTACTTTATCCTAATATATGTGGACCTTCTCCTTGTACTCCTTAAGACTAGAGAGTGTCTCTTGTTGGCACTATATGTGTTCTTCTATTGCTCTAAATTTTGGGTTTACCTCAAAGAAAAGGTGATGGGTGATACATGGTTGGTCCTAGTAATAGTTGAATTCATGATTATTATATATTTTGAAATAAGTCTGGGGAAGTAATCTTAAGTATTAGTTTGAGGTCACAGGTGAGGTGATGAAGAAATTAAAATGAAAAACTTTTTATAATTACTCCATTCCATAGGACTAATGTAATATCCCTCACAACATTCTGGAGAAAAGGAAAACGATATGCTTAGAAAAGAAAGATGAATTAATTTGGGCTCCATCAAAATCATATCGTTATTTAATTATTCAAGGATATCATTTTCTTACTCATTCAAACTAATGAGAAATAGCCTTCTAGATTATGTTGGCAAAAATTCCACTCCAAAAGAAAAACCCTTTGTATTATTGATAATAAAAGTGGTTACAAAACAAGGTTAGAGCCAAGCTTATTCAAATGAGTCATCAACAATGACAAGTATTTTGGAATGATTTTGATAGCATAATAGTACCCTCAAAGACTCAATATCACTGCACAAAATCTACAAGTTGTAGTGACATAAATTGTATCCTTATACAATTTCACGCTCTATTTGACATCTCTTAAATGTGCTTTCTCCTAGATCATTTTAAGCCTATTTGGCCCTATCCTACACTAAAACTTCATTATTAATCCCACAACTTAACTATCATCAAATACTTAAATTAGGACTAGATCTAACATCACAAACCTCAACACTCATGATTTCCTTTTAGAGGAAAACAAGGCAGCCAACTCTAGAGTCCCACTAGAATCTCCTAAAATTGTACCTAGTGCAAGTGTTGGCTTCACATTTTCAAATTTAGTCTCAATTTTGATACTTGATCATTTTTGTAGCATCCTAAATTGTACTTCCTTACAATTTAGTCTATATTTTTTGCCATTGCCTTAGTGTGCATCTCATGATGCATTATTATGCTTGTACCATGCAAATCAGGCCTTGTCTTCATTTCATACACTTCATAACCCCTTGTCCTGGCCCCAAAATAGGGTAGGACCTAAGCATGGCACTCTGGTCCTTTTTGGGATGAAAGTTCCATACTTTGGTCCCCCTCTATTGGGACCTTCTTTGACCCCCTCTTGCATCTTCAGAAATGAGCGAAAAATCTCTCCCTTTGTCAGTCTATGTCAGAAAATTAGCATGTTATTCGACGAGAAAGTATATAAGGAGGTTTTCTCCTCTCATTTGATGAACACATCATAAGAGAAGGATGAGGTTATAATCATCAAGCATTGAAGCATTTAGGCATTCATCATCAAGCATCTCTAGAGGTCTTCAAGGTTGCATTCTTCTTTCATTTACTGTGTAGTGACACTACATCTTTCATTTGCAAGCATGTGTGTGTGATTAGGGTTTTGTCATGTTCATGTTGTTTCATACAACATATGTGACTATATTCAAGAAGTAAATCATCATTATCAGTTAGTGCAGATATGAGGAAACAGGTACAGAGTTGTGATCTTCAGAATAGGCATTATTTGCAAAGATGAATCAACCCTCCTTGACGTGCAAAAAGTTAGGACCAGAGAAATGGGTGCTTCGATCCCAACATTTTAGGATCTTTCTTAGGGATCGGGTTCAAATCTGCATATACTACTCAGATCCAGGTGTGCGCCTTAATTTGACGATTGTAGCTCATTGTTTTCGCATTTTTACCTTCATTTTCAGAACTTTAACCTAATTTTAGTAATTCAACTCACAAAAGAGGGAAAACATAATTCACCCTTGAATCCAATTAGTATTTCAGTTCTTATCATTACTTGTTTGTTGCTAAATCTATTGGATTCATCCCTCTTTTGAATGTAATGGAAAATTAGCGGTTTTCATCTCTCTCATGGTGGAAACTCTAATTTTCCACCCATTACATTTTGGTGAAACCAACTCCTTACACCTCTATTTAAATTATGTGTTCACAGATCTGAGTGGTTATGCAATTTAAAATTCAAATTTATATTTACAAGTTTTATTTCCAATTGGATTTTAAAAATTTAGAGGTTAATTTCACAAAAACCATAATTTTTTATTCTAAAATTAAGCTTGTGTTTTGCCTAATTTGGATTAATTGTTTCAGATCTTATTTAGAAACATTTCAAAATTCAAATTCAAATTCATAGATCTCATTTTAATCAAATTATATAAATTTATAGGTTTGATTCATAATTTAACCCTAATTTATGTTGGCTAATTTGAAAACATTCATTATGGCACTTAATAGATCTGCTTTATTTACTATTTCACATATGATTACCTTTCTTTTCACTTATATCTATCAAAATCATGTGTTGGATAATGGCTTCTTTCATTTCTCATTGCTTCTTTTCATTCATAGCACTTTGGCATATGGTGTTTTTATACTTTCAAAATTCCCTCCTTTCAATCAATTTGATCTCAAAGCTTTAATTTTTAGTGCATGTTGTTTTATGGTGATGTTTTTAGGAAAATTTATTTCATATATAGATCACCTCAAAGCCTTTGTAGATCTTAATCGTAGAGATGTTAATGGAAAATCTAATACTTGTACCTCTCCTAGGGTATCTAATGTGAATAAAGAAATAGCTAATAACTCCTATCAATGATCTCTCTAATGGAGAACAAGCATTGAGGAGAAATATGGCACCATCTTCTTCTCATACACATACCCTTGCACAAGGGGGGCAAAATCAGAATATTGATGTTTCCATCTCTCTAGATCGTCCTTACTCTCCTAGAGCCTATCTCAAACATAAAAACATTTGTAGAGAAGATGATGTTTTGAATTTTATGCATGATCTCTCTCCCCATATAGCATTAAGTAAAGATAAGGCCTTAGATGATAAGGATCTTCCTTCCCAATCTACCAAAGAGGATATGCATGATGAAAGAAAGGAAAATCTTCCTTCACAAGATATTCCTTCTTCATCTACTAATCCTTTCATTCCTTCTAAACATCCTTATGCTACAAACTTCAAATAAATTTATTACAACATTACTTTGCCTTATCAATTAAAGGATTCCTATAGGAGTGGCTTTACCATAATATCAAAACAAGGTTTTAGAGGATGAGGACTTGGAAAACTAGAACAAGGAATTTGAGTCCCTATAAACCCTCCTACAAAAATTAGTACAGAAGGCCTAGGAAATGATAATAAATATCCTATGTATGACCTCCTTAGGATTCAAGACTTCAAATATCATCTTGTAAGACAACAAGCCATTCACTCCTGTAAAAGTGCTTCTTCTTAAAAAACTCATTTTTGTTCATTTCTTCAAACTCGTGACCATCATGCTAATGATTGTCTTTATTTTGAAAATGCAATGAAAAAAATTATTGATAGTGGCAAAGTTAAAATCATAGATGACAATCCTTCTTCTAATGATAATAACCCTTTTCCTCAATCTCAAAAGAATTAGCCAATGTATATATTGACTATCACAAAAAATTGGCAACTAGAATCATTTAGAAATTGAAGTATGACAAGAATGTTGTTTTCCCTTTTATAAAGTTTCGCACTAAGCATAAAGAAGGTAGTGGTTATTGTATTTTTCATCATGGTGGTTCTCATTCTCTTGGAAGTGTAAATAATTTAAGGAATTTTTTCAAGAACAATACAATCGTGCTCGTATATGTCTTTCAACAAATATTGCTCTCTTTCTTGGTGAAAAAGGTAGTACCTTAGCACACCTTTCACCCTCATTTTTCTCCTCACCATTTGACACAAATGGTTCACTTAAATAGGGGCTCTTTGCTATTAGAGGTGGTACTTTTTCAATTTTAAATATCTTAGGGTAGCAGCATGATTCTCCTCTATCCTCTCTCTCGTCTTTAAATTTTCACCATTTTCTTTATAAATTGCATTATTCATAACTTGATGTCCATTCTTGCATAGAGTTATCCTTCATGTGTGAGTACATATGTGTCCCTTGTTAGGACTTATTCATTGTTTTTAATGGAACGTCGTTTATAAATAATATGTCCTAAAGAAACATGTGATTCTTCCCCCTAATCTATCCTTTTCCTCTTTCTTGGGGGGCAAGGATGGCATTTTGCCTTCCTCTCCTACAATCTAAAGTATCACTATTCCCTTTAAGGGTTGTATTTTTCATGTGTTGATGACTAATCCCTCCTTAGGGGAATCTGTGATCTTTCTCTCTTTCTATCTCTCTTTTTGAAGATTGCCACTTCTTTAGAGTTGGATTTTACATATATTAATGTATTTTCTTGTATTGGATATTAATTCATGTGAGAACATTGTACATTTGCTTATAATCTCTCCTTAGAAGCTATGTAATTCTTCTGATTGTCCTTACATTTGGGGGGTGATGATTTATTTCTCTCTCTCTCTCTCTCTCTCTCTCTCTCTCTCTCTCTCTCTCTCTCTCTCTCTCTCTCTCTCTCTCTCTCTCTCTCCTTTCTAAGGATCTACTTTTCCTTTATTGAGAGGTTTTTATCTCATTATTTGATATCATTCCTTGTCTGAAGTTGTTATTTTCTCAAGGATTCTCTCTTATACAAGAGGATTAAGTCTTTGAATACAACCTCTTCTTCACTTGGCAATGTACATCTACTATAAACTTATTCCCTCTCATTGGGTCAAAAGTGTGTCATCCTTAATCAAGAATCCCTTTCGCCTAGAAATAGGGGCAAGGTATGCATTCTTGTTCTCCTTCCTTTCTTTTGGTAGAAGATGTTATTTTTCTTCAAGAAACACCTCTTGGAAGTAGATGTCTTTTGAGAAAATATCTCTTCTCCTCCAAGGATCCTCTTTACACTTGTTGCAAAATATCTATTTTTCCTTGCTTATAAGAGTGTTCCCTATTTAGCTTGGATTTAAGACATTGTCGCCTAAACGATATCTCCTTGGTATTGAATTTTGGTATCCTTGTTTCTAAGCTTCCTTAAGACATAAACATAGGTATATATTGACATCTTAAGGGGGCCACCCACATTGCTCGCTTTGTACAATATCGTACTATATTTTGCATATCATTTTTGCATGTCTTAAATGGAGTGTTCATTCTTGAAACTAGAGCGAAACAAACTCTTACACAAGATCCTTCACACCTGAAACCAAACACAACATTTGATATATATCTTAAATGGGGTTACACCTCACCAAAACCAAAGAAATCTCTTACTCGGGATGTCCTCAAAACCAAGCATTCATCTATCATTCACCTCTTGGCATTCACACATTCACCTCTTGGAATTCACACATTTTCCTCTTGGTATTCACACATTTTCCTCTTGGCATTCACAGATTCACCTCTTGGCATTCACACAATCACCTCTTGCTATTCACATTTAAATTACATGTCTTAAACATGTTGGTGTATGCTCAAAACCAGAGGAAATAAACTCATATATAGGGTAAAACTTGACACCAGACATAGCTTGCACACATGCATAAGGATGAGTGGAACTAGAAAAATGGGGATAGACTATTCCTACTCTAATCCCCAACATGGATCACCTAGATAAAAACATCTAGGGGTGAGGTATCTAGATGTCCTTTCTCATCATTCTTCTCATTGATCACCTAGAAAACACATCTAGTGTGTATTCATGCCCTCTCTTATTCTTCTCATTAAATTGTAGCTTTTCTATTGATAGTTCATGGATGATGCTTGCTTTTCTCTTTTATGTGATCACTCGTATTCCTGAGATCACATTTTTCAATAATGATATTAGTGGTTGAGACATTTTGATATTGAGGTCTCTTCGGCTAGCTAACTTGAGGTTTCATTTTGGTTCTTATCTTTTGTTTGTTATGTGTCTTTTTTCTTTGCTTTCCTTTTTGTCTTTCTTTTTTCTTTGTTTGCCTCTTTACTTTTGTCTTGTTTTTTGTGTGCCCTTTCATATATTTAGGTGAGAGTTAAGATCCTAATATTGGGGGCTTGGTTCCTTGGAATTGGTGATGTTTTATACTCCTTGTGATTTTTCTCTGCATTCCTCCTCTTCTTCATCTCTCTTTCGTCTAATTTAACATGAGTATTTGCATAAGCTCATACTTCGGCTAAAGTGGGGGCTAAATGTATTGTCCTAAATTGTACTCCCTTACAATTTAGTCCATGTTTTGGGCCCTCACCTTATTGTGCATCTCTTGATACCTAATTAAGGCTTGATTATGCTTGTACCATTCAAATTGACCTTGTCTCCATTTGATACACTGCATAACCCCTTGTCCTAGCCCCAAAATAGGGTAGGCCCAGAGCGTAGCATTCTGGTACTCATTGGGACCAAAGAACCACATTTTGGTCTCTCTTTATTGGGCCCTCCTTTGACCCCCTCTTGAAGCTTAAAAAATGATCGGGAAATCTCTTCCCGTGTCGGCCTATGTCAAAATATTAGCATGTTATTCAACAGGAAAGTATATAAGGTGGGTTTTCCCTCTAATTTGATGAACATGTCATAAGAGAAGGATGAGGTTATAATCAGCAAGCATTCAAGCATTGAAGAATTCATCATCAAGTATCTCTAGAGGTCTTCAAGGCGACATTCTTCATTCATTAATTATGGAGAAACATTACATCTCTCATTTGCAAGCATGTGTGTATGATTAGGGTTTTGTCATGTTCAAGCCATTTCATACAAAATATGTGACTACATTCAATAAGAAAAGCATCATTATCAATCATTTCAGATTTGAGGAAATAGGTACAGAGAAACGATCTTCAAAATAGGCATTATTTGCAGAGATGAATCAACCCTCTTTGGCATGCCAAAAGTTAGGAGGACTAGAGCAACAAGCACTCCAATCCAATCATTTTTGGAGCTATTGGGGAGATCAAGTCCAAATATGCATATACTACTCAGATCTAGGTGCATGCCTCAATTTGATGACTATAGCTCACTGTTTCTGCATTTTTACCTTCATTTTCAGCACTTTAGCCTAATTTTAGCAATTCAAATCACAAAAGAAGGAAAACTAAAGTCACCCCTTAGAACCAATCTGTATTTTAGTCCTTATCATTATTGGTTATTGACTAAGTCTATTGGATTCACCCCTCTTTTTTATGTAATGGCAAATTGGCCATTTTCATCTCTCTCATGGTGGAAACCCTAATTTTCCACCCATTACAATTTTATGTCAATTTTTTTTATCAAAAATTACCTTGTGAAACCTATATAAAGAACATCTTATAATTATTCATGAGATCTAAGCTACAATTCAATTGAACAAGCACTTCAGATCTAAGTATTCAACATTGAAACTTGTGCCATTTCATATTTTTCATTTACGTTTATCATGTTACCGCATTAACACTTGTGGGAATTATCTAAAGAGCCTTCCATCACCACCTTTATGTGATAATCCATGAGACGGTTTCATTTCTATGGTGTAATCATTTAATTTCAAAATTTCTATTATTTTTTAACCTATATCCTCTCTAGAAAAAGCTCTATTTTTCATCAATCATAGTTATTGTGGAGGTAGGAACACTAATACAGGTTTTGACTTAGGTAATTCCCTTTTTTTATGTGTGCAAGTTGATATCCGATATTAGGGACTATTTCAAGAGTGCAAACAAGACAATGATAGTTAGTTCTATATTTTGAACAAGATAAAACACCAAGACTAAGGCACCCAACACACCAGTTTGATACTTTTTGGCTAGATTTTTGAGAGACACCTACAAAATCTCGTGACTACATTTTTTATCCATTCTATTAGTTTCGACACCCCCCAGACTAAGGTGGCTAGTACACCAATCTAGCACTCTCAACTCCAAATTGTAGGTCTAGGTTCTTTTATATGTCCTCTTTCTAGATCTGACCTACTATGTTGGTTTTTTGTTCTACAATTTACTATTATCACTAATCGTCGCCATTTTTTATCATTTAAGCTAGTTCATTCACACACGCTTTACAGTCTCAAATCTATTGCAACAAAAGAACATAAATGTAAGTGTTCAACTAAACTATTAGGACTATAGCTAAACCTATTTGTGTTTGAATCCCATACTATGGAGATTTGAGATCTTAGTTTGCATCCATAAGCCTAGGACCCAATTTCCATATATCATAAGTATATAATATATAGGATTTAAAATAAAAAATCTGCAGACATAAAAGGTAGACACAATGGATTTCCACATGGAAAGAATCCAATGCATGCATGCTCTCAAATATTTATCCCTGACATGCAAAATGCTTTCATACATACAACACTCTTGCATGTAAAGCACTATCATGATTGGGACCCACTTGTCATAATCATCTCCAATTCTAATGCCTTCCTCAACATGTACATGGCCTCTTTAACATGTAATAAAGTTGCATGCATACAAACCCCTTGCATACATAGGAACCTACATCAAATGGAGCCCACCTATCATAAATCAATCATGATTGACTCTTACACTATCATAATCAATCATTTGATAAGTTCATCAATATATCTATCATAATCAGTCATAGGGACTCTCAAGACATGACACATGTCACAAGTTTAGCTTCATAGTGAGGTCCGCTTAGTGAGATGCATATCTCCACATAATTAGCTTGCATGTCATCCTGGTTGTGCCTGCTATGTGGGATGTCATCTTGCCAAAATAAGCCCCATAGAATGACACCATTAGATGAACATAAAACACAAGATTAAATAAATAAATTAAATTAGTGTTAGGACTTGCAAAGGTTGAGACACCCTAATCTCAACATGTTATGTGAAGCAAACCCCCAACAATGACATCTTGTATTTGGTGGTATTTATAAAATTCTTATAATATATTTTTTCTTTAACAATATAAAAAATAGATATAATAATGTGAATGTGTCAACAACTCTTATCTTTTATTCTGAATTTCACAAGAGTAAATATTAATATTTAAAAATAAACATTATAATTCTAAAATAAATATTTCATAAATTTATATCTATATATATTTAATAAATAATATAATTGCAAAATAAAATTTAAATTGATATCCCTCGCACATTTTAAATAAATATATTTAAGATATATGTAATAATAATTAAATATTTTACACATATAATATCCAAACTTTTTTCTAAAATTATTCCAAAAACTTTTTGTTCCAAAATATCGGATCAATGAAACCTTATCAACTATTACAACGATTAGGATCCCTAACATAAAACTTGGAGATATTTTTGTCGGCCTTCCAATCCGCAGACTAAATAGTCTTATCATGTCTTGCCATCTTCCTTGGGAGATGTTTCATCCATGAATGGAATCACCTGAAAACGCAATTTGCCCAGTTAGAATTTGTATCAATATTTTCAAGAGTGAAATAAATTCAATATAATTTTGATCTACACCATGCCTCATCCTCGTAGTTGTTACTCAAGGTTTTCACTAAAGTTTCTGAAACAGTTGTATCTTCTGTCAACCGATTTCGCCCTGCATAGAAATTTCTTGCATGTTCATCATTATATTTAGACTGCACTTCTTCGAACACATCTGTTATTTCCCTGTTTGGATGTTGTAACTTCCTCTTCTTCCTTCTCCCTGTCAGGCATTCATGTCAGCATGATATCCATTCATCTACAACAACATGATATGAATAAAAAAAATTGGTAATACCCATGAAATAAGTTAACTGGGATCCACCAATATCTAAACAAACTCATATGTTAAGGGGAAAGAACCAACCATTACTAGCCTGTTCCTGAAATGTGTCATTACTGCTGCACATCTCCTCCAATCCACATTTTTTTGAGTTGTTTTGAACATCATGATAGAGGCTAGGCTTTCCTGGTTCACCTTCACTTTGGCTCTCCTCAGCAAACCCAATCAGTACATAACAAGTGGAAAAACCAGATTCAACTTCCTATGCACCAAAACTAATATAGAAGCTGTGTTTTTCATTGGTCCATGATGGTTCTGACGATGTGGGATCTCTATCAACTGTAAACACATACCAACTGTTAAAATAAATTGACCCAACTCTAATCTATGAGACCAAGCAAAACAATTACAAAAATATAAAACTCATAGGCAAACTTAGTGTTGTAGCAAGAACTCTTCTGTGTCATATACTTCTAAGTCACAGCTTGAATGCTCAGATTTAAACTTTTCTCAAAATCAATCCAATCCTATATATTAGTCTCTTTTCAGCATAGTCTTGTAAGTTTTGTAAACACCTGTACAACATCGAATCTTTACTTTATCTTTATTTTGGTCTCTTTTCAGCATAGTCTTAGATATTTATTGAAAAAAAATCCCAAAGCTCGATAATATCTGATCTAACTCTAAGTGGAAACAAGATACTATTTTCAGCCAATGAAAATGCAAAAGCAAAACAAGTAAAACTGAAGTGGAAAGCACCATAAAAACTGCACAAATGGAATAATATACGCTGTACGTATGCCAGAAAACCCAAGCTTTTACGATAAAAATCCCTGACAGTCTTAAATATCTTCAACTAAACTTTAGAGTTGGACCATTATGGTCAAAATATCTTACAGAAATATCTTCCCAAGTTCCCATGCTCTATCCAACAGCCACGCACATGTATATGTATGCACGTTAGTATCTTGCACTTATCTCTACTCATTTATTTTTTGTGCAATATTACTTCTAAATTTATATTAGCAATTTTTTTTAAATCTTATTTTAAAGAATTGTAGTTTATTGTTTGAGTACAACTGTTCGTGATGATCATATGTTTCTTGATTATGCCATCCATCAAGAATTGTAGTCTATAATATGAGAATAGAATGAATGAGAATTGGGTGCACTTGCAAATACAATAAATTTGATTTGTGTTCATGTTGTGTGCTCATTAGTCGCATGATGTTAAATCTGAACATCATCATTGTCAATATAATATTATCTATTAATAAGTAGATAATACACTCTTTTGGATGACTACTTAATAATTATTAATAAATTAGAACTTGAATGCTATAATATCAGTTAATATACTATATTGAAAATATTACGAAAAATCAATAACATAATCATCAAAGTATTATATTTGTAAGAGATTTATCACATCTAATTATCCTTTAAGTTAATGAAACAAATGTAATCATTGAAGTAAAATTAGCTTAGATAATAAAGTCAATTGTTACCACAAATTGTAAGTAAATACAAATAGGAAAATACTTAGCTTTAATTTTGTTGTAGAAATATTTCTTCAAATGTCAAGAATCTATTTTTCAATACTTTATATATATCCTCTAGTAATGAAATAACTTGCACAAGAGAAAAATATGATAGGAAATATATTGCAAGTACTTAATCTACTTGGAGGGGGCAACCTTCAAAAGTAGGCCACTATAAAGGGGCTACCTCCAAATTAGTCTTTAATGAGAACACAATACACAACATGATGTAATTAGTTGACCTTTACCTAAATTCTATATACCATACTTATGTCATTGATGTCACCTAGGCTAACCTAAATACATGTATAATCATACAAATTGATTAAGAATTATACTACCCATAATTCAATTGTAAATATACTCATTCACACTGTAGGTTAAGGTTGTAGCATGTCCCTCCCCTTCAAAGAAACATAATTCTCAAAATAAAAATAGTTAAAGGATAACTTCATCTTCCCATGCCACATAAGCTTCAATGGCCAAATTGTTCTAGTTGATCAAATAGAACTATAAGTTTTATCATTTACAACCTCCTACTGTGTATCTAAAGAATTACCCTAGGTTGTAATTCCATGTATTGCAATTATGTGTTAATCAACATGCTACTTTATCCTAATATATGTGGACCTTCTCCTTGTACTCCTTAAGACTAGAGAGTGTCTCCTATCAACTGGCACTATGTGTGTTCTTCTATTCCTCTAAATTCTAAGTGTACCCTCAAAGAAAAGGTGATGGGCGATGCATGGTTAATCCAAGTAATAGTTGAATACATAATTATGATCTATTTTTTAAGTTAATTATTTTGGCACATCCCAATAAATTAATGAGTGCTTGTATATCTAGTGGTATAGAGACCTTTGAATTCTTTTCTTCTCTTCATCCTCCTCCTTACACATCCACATTCATTATAAGTTCAAAGATCCAAAATGGACTCTATTGATCATGATTCACTTCTTCAAATGATCCACCTAAGTAGGTTACGGGGTAATCCCTTTGGTTAGGAGAATGGTATCTTATGGATTAATTCTTAGAGATATACTTGTGTGAGGGAAAATCGAGCACAATTATGAATGATCAAAACTTAAACTAAGCAATCTATGCAAACACAATTAGCTCAAACACCTCAATATAGGGATGGTAAAAGAAAACAAATGAAGCATAATTGACAAAAAATATTTTAAAATGAAAACACCATTTGATTTCTTGATTTGATTATCCTACAATTGGATGTGTTCTCATGATATAGCTTGTACTCGATATTGCTCCACTAGGTGCCATTTGAAGATGAGATTCAAGATATGAAGATTGGTTGAGAGGATATTAGGATGAGATGATGTGATATGAGGATGAAATTATGCATTATGAGATTGTGATTGTATGACGTAGATAGCTTGATAATAGTATGATAGTGAGAAAGTGGATGATTTGCTTGAAAAAGAGGGGGGATTAAATAGGAGAGGAAGGAGAGGAAGGGATTGGGAAAATGCAACACTTGTCCTCAAGGAGGACAAGTGGCAATCCTAGGAATGACAAATGGAATAAGATTCCGCACTTGTCCTCAAGCGGCTCAACAAGTGAGGACAAGTGTCCCTTAGAGGGAAAAATTGTTGCAAGGTTTGTGCCCTTGGTCTCTATGTAGCACAAGTGGTGGGTTTGAGACATGGCTTAACCGCATCTCATGGATTCTATGTGTCTGGTGGTTGTAGCAAGCATTGATAGGTTGACCTTTTGGTGCAATGGAAATTGTACCCAATAAATGGTATCAGAGGTGGGTCGCAAGTTCAAACCTCGCTTGCATTGAGGAGGGGATTTTTGTAAGGTGTTCGCCCTTGGTCTCTATGCAGCACAAGCAGTGGGTTTGCGACATGGTTTAACCGCCTGCCATGGATTCTAGGTGTCTGGTGGTTGTAATGGGCATTGACAATTCAACCTTTTGGTGCAACGAAAAAATCATACCCAACACAAATGTCAAAAGGGGTTTGACATGCGTCCTCAAGGACACGTGTCTATTTTGGGAGGGAGCCACCCAAAATAGGCTTTAGTTTCCTAATATTAAGGAAATTATGCAATATGTGTGTCAACACACATGTGAGGGGAGGTTAGGATAGGATAGGATATGATAAGATTGGTTTGGGAGGATTGGTTTGGTTAGAACCCAATGGTTAGATTAGAGGTTAGGTTAGAAGGGTAGTTAGGTTAGGTGGTTAAAAGTTAGGAAACATGTGATCTAAATGATATATTTGAATTTATTAATTCAAATAAGGGAAAAGAAAAGGAGAATTAGTTAATTTGATTAATTAATTCAAGATATTGGAAAGGGAGAATTAATTAATTAGATTAATTAAATCAAGGGATTGGAAGAAAAGGGATAGGTTAATTAATTAAGATATTTAATTAATTAATTGGCTAATAGGGCATGGCTTCATTTAATTAATTTGGCCAAAAGGGATACTTGATTTTAATTAAATAATAGGAATTATTTAACTAATACAAACAACTTAGGATATTTGATATGATTAAATTAATCAGTCAAATTAAAGTGTCTACTTTTTGCCCCTCTTCTCGGTGGCGCTAGAAAAGGATCGGTGTGAAGAAAATAATACACCAACGACTCGAATAATAGGGATAAAGGCAAAAAAAATGCCACAAACGAACAAAGAAATGGCTAGGGATACCCCCTTAAGAGGATGCATGGAGGAAGGCAGGTCAAGCGGTGACTCGAAAGAAACATTGCCCCAGCAAATAGGATGAAAGGCAAGAAGTAGACAGGAAGAGGATGAAAATGCAAATTTAGTGGAGATGGAGATGAAAACATCATGGAGCGCGAGCACCTGCAAAATGAGACATCATGTAATGAGCACTTATTTTGATTTAGCAATGTACATGTGAGTCACCAAGATATGAAGAACCAGGGTGCAATTTCACAGCCAATGCATGTACTCACAAATAAACAGACACGTAGATTATTCTAGCACCACACACAGTTCCAAAGACCCTACAGGAAACAATGCTAGACTAACCACAAGAAGAAGATATGCCCTAGTGTAACATGAGATAACATAGACCTCATGAGGGTACAACAAGGAACACATCCAAAATACTCGCCAAGCAAAAACCAAAAGCAACAAGATCACATCTCAATCCATGTTATTCCTAGTACACCATGATATAAAAGATCGTGGTGACCAAGAGGAAACAAGGCCTAGGGAACTCTAAAAGATAAACAAAGATAAAAAAAAATCAAAGCCAACACGAGGGACTCAAATATATTTTTCCAGAAGGGTAACTAATTTGATAAGGATTTGATGATGTTGTTAGGAACCAGAAGGACAACTGAGAGGGGGGGGGGGGCGGGGGCAGGGGGTGAATTAGTTGTCAATGAGTTTCAGCCCAATTATAACTTAATCAAACTTGATACTCAATACTGGTAAACCAAACTTAATGTAGGTTAACAGATTAGCAGTTAATATCAATATCGGTGAAACTTAATGCATGAAATGGAAAGAGAAACAAAATCCACAACACATAACACAAAGATTTTGATGTGGAAACCCTGTAAGGGGAAAAACCATGATGGGAAACCTTATCCACAATCGGATGATACTACTGCAAATAGTATGTGTATACAAATGGGGTCTGCACATGCAAAAAGGTCAACCGCCTAGAGCACACTGCTCAAACGGGAGTCACAATGAATATAGTAGGATGGTTAAATCCTAGAATAATGTACTACTCAAAATAGCATCTCCAATGCTAGATTCAGTATCGATTAAGCTCTAATAAACACCTTCAAACCTTCCTTGAACTTTCTCTATGGTCTACTCATATGATCTTCAATATTTGCGCATACCATGTTACAATACCATACCATAATCATATCATATCTATCATCTCACAAATGAGATCTTACATATATACAAAACCTAAGACCAAATGTGTAGGTCGGCTCACTAAGAATATTACAATTAAATCAATTACAAATAAGTCTTGATGCGATACAACATGTCGGCTCAATATATTTACAACAATATCCAATCAATAAATCATATCCATAATGTGTCGTGCTGATCTGGAATAGATAACGCATATTGGTCCATAACCTAGACCAATCTACCAGTAACAACAAATATGTCAACCTGATTAGACCAATAACCAAACACCAAAACCAAGTATACAAACCATATCTTCGACATAATCAAGTGATCTCCAGATGATAACAAGTCATCATCTATGTCGGTGAACCATAAATCCTGTTAGTGATCATATACTAGTGATTGTGCATAAGTCACTTGATAGGTCAATGATGAACCACAACTACCAAACCGGTACTGAGAGGGGGGGGGGTGAATTAGTACAAACACAAATACAGTCAAAAACTAGTTTGACAGCAAATGCTCCAAATGACTGACAAACAGGGATACCAGTAAAGCAGAGTGCAACCAGTAACATCCAGTATAGCTCAATCAGTCATGAACCGGTCACTCAATAAGCTTTCCTCTTAGCTCAATACTACAGTATCATTATATTCTCATGCATAAACTAGTGAAATTGACCATCAGATCTTCACAACAATGAGTTCAATATGTTTTATAGACAGGCATAAAACAAAGAACCTTCATGTTCTTAACACGTAAAACAAAGCATCACAAGACAGAAGCATTTCACATGACACACATATTTTTCACATGGAAACCCAATTGGGAAAAACCACAGTGGGGATGAATACCCACAAGCTTCTTTTTGAACTCTTTAGAAGTCCGCTCTGTTAGGAGCCTTGTCCAGTTAAGGACATTACAATAGGTTCTGGTAAGAACCAATCCTGTTAAGGATCACCGAGTTAAGGGATACCCGGTTAAGGGTTAAACCCAATAGGGTCACCTTGTTAGAGGATCTCAAGAACTCAATAGCTGAAAGGATCTCCTAAGCTTCTCTAGCTTCTCAGAACTCATTAGCCTTGAGTTACCCGGTTAAGGGATTTGAAACAAGCCAGTTAAGACCACCCGATTTAAGGGATTTTGAATCAAGCCAGTTAAGGCTGCCCTGTTAGGGGATTTTACAACTATTGAAGTGGTTAGAGATCAATAGGTATTACAATGATCTGTTAGCAGCACTTAATACTAATGTAGATCCGTTTAGGCTCCTCTTTTCCTTCTGCATATTCACTTTGCAGGTATCTCTTCTCTCCTTTGGTCTGGCAAGAATCACGTATCACTTTCCTTGGATACACACTCACAACTTTTTGCTAACAACCTCAGAAGGAAACCCAACATCGACCTTATAGGAAACATATAGGTCAGTAGCAAAAACCCTAAACCCTAAACCTATTGGGTTAAGCAATTCAAATGGTTCGATCTTGACAGTTGAATCATGCTGCATTAAATGCAACAATCTTGAATCGATCTCAAGACATTCCCCATCATCCATTATCCACCATTTTCATGGTGGCTAATAACCCATCACGCATTATCACCGTTTGACAGACTTCGCACATTCTTGAGGTAGATAGGAATAGTCATCTTCATGCAAGATCCTTCACGCACACAAAGTTTACGAGGCAACACGATCTGTCCTCCATCATACTGCTAACTCATCACACAAAGATCACCAATTGAGTCATGCAGACTTGAGGTACTCCACCCGGAAACCCCGAAGTGGAAGCTACCTACCAACCGGTAGTCATACAATGCTTCCATGTGTCGGTTCCCATAACTACATGTCGGTTCACCTTGAACAAATATGCCGCTTCACTTTGGCATATAAACCGGTTCATACATATGTCGGTTCCTCTCTCTTCACTTATCACATGTGTCGGTTCACACTATGTCCCAATATTGACATCAATGACAACATACAATATCATTATGTCTTCATGCCGGTTCACATAAGGCTCATGTCGGTTCACATAATGCCAACAATATCCCCCTTTGGCATTGATGGCAATATACAAAAGATATCTTCGCTGCTTCACATCTTCTCCCCATTTGCTGTAGATATCTTTTTGCTTCACTCCTTCTCCCCCTTTGACAACAATGCCAAAGTGGAGGTATAGTCATCACTGTTTCAACATGTTGTTCCCCCTAAGGAGTAGCATCCTTCAACACACCAATCAACCAAAACTTTGTCTTTCCAATACCTGACTGATGTGGAACAATCACTTTTAGTTCACCTCCTAAAGGGGCAATACCCCTAATTCACCTCTCAAATGCACAAATGTTGTCTTTGGGAGAGGCTTGGTGAATATGTCTGCTAACTGCTCCTTACTGGACACATGCTCCAGTGCAATCTCTTTATTCTAAACCTTTTCCCTCAAGAAATGATACTTAAGCTCAAAATGCTTGGTTCTAGAATGTAAAACCGGATTCTTTGATATATTGATAGCACTTGTGTTATCACAGAATATACTTACCAATTCAGATACAGGGATCTTGAAGCCTTCTAGTACATGCTTCATCCAGATTGTCTGAGTGCAGTTCATGAAAGCTGCAACATACTCTGCTTCTATTGTAAACTGAGAGATGCAACTCTGCTTTTTACTCATCCATGAGACCAGTCTACCACCGAGAAAGAATGCACCACTGGTTGTGCTCTTGCGGTCATCCACATTACCAGCCCAATCAGCATCTATTAATACTTTTAGACTGAAATTATTGTTGTATGGGTACCACAATCCATAGTCAACTGTTCCCTTCAGATACCTAAGAATCTGCTTGACTACACTCAAGTGAGATTCTCTTGGACTCTTCTGGAACCTTGCAATGATGCCAACTGCATGTGCAATATCCGGTTTGCTATGCACTACATAATGCAACTTACCAATCATTGATTGGTATTCCTTCTCATCAACCAGTGTGGAATCATCCTCCTTTGTCAATTTGCAATAGGTCACCATCGGTGTACCAACTGGTTTGCAATCTTCCATGCCAAAAGTCTTCAACACCTCTTTGACATATTTGGACTGAGTGATGAAGATTCCATCTTTCATCTATTGGATCTGCAGTCCAATGAAGAACTTAATCTCCCCTATGAGTGACATCTCAAACTCTTTCTTCATCTCATCAGCAAACTCATGACTCATCTTGTCATCTCCACCAAAGATGATGTCATCAACAAAAACTTCACAGATTAGAATCTGATCTCCTTCAGACTTCAAGTAGATATTGCTATCTTCACTTGTTCTCTCAAATCCAATCTTCACAAGATGGGAATGTAGGTGCTCATACCATGCCCTAGGTGCTTGCTTTAGACCATATAATGCTTTATGTAGCCTACATACCATGTCACTATCTTCAGATAGGGTAAACCCATCTAGTTGCTCAATATACACCTCCTCTTCAAGTACACCATTTAGGAATGCAGATTTTACATCCATTTGATATACCTTGAATCTCTTAAAAGCTACATATGCAAGAAGCATACGAACTCCTTCCAATCTGGCTACAGGAGCAAAGGTTTCCCCATAGTCTTCACCTTCTTCTTGAGCATATCCTTTGCATACTAGTCTCGCTTTATTCCTACTCATTGTTCCATCCTCATTCAACTTATTTCTGAACACCCATTTGGTGCCAATGACATTTTTATGTTCTGGTCTGGGTACCAAGGATCATGTACCATTTTTCTCTATCTGGTCAAGTTCTTCTTCCATTTCCTTGATCCAGTCTTCAACTTTATGAGCCTCTTTGAATGACTTAGGCTCAAATTCAGAGATCATACATGATTTTTCTCTGATCTTTCTTCTGGTAAGAATTCCTGCATCCTTATCACCTATGATCTACTTGGGATAATGATTCAACTTGGCATACCAAGGAATGGTCTTAACTGGTTCTTCTTGCTTTTCTTCTTCATCCTCATCTTCATCAGTATCGGCATTCACCAATTCAGGAACATTGTTACTGGTACTCAGTTGACTGACAACTGGTTCCCAGAAGGTTGCCACCAGTTCATTTATAGCTTTCTCACTACCGATTTCCTCAGTCTTCTCAAGGGATTCATCAATTCTTACATTGATGCTTTCCATAATTCTCCAAGCCCTATTGTTGTAGCACTTGAAAGCTTTACTCTTGGTGGAATATCCTAGAAATATTCCCTCATCACATTTAGCTTCAAATTTACCTTGGTGTTCACTCCTCTTGATGTAACATTTGCTACCAAATACCTTAAAGTAGTTAACCATAGGTGTCTTACCGGTCCAATACTCATAAGGAGTTTTGTCCTTACCCTTTTTTATGAGTACCCGGTTCATAGTGTAGACGGCAGTGCTCACCGCTTCTCTCCAAAAGGTGTGAGCAACCTTTCCTTGGATCAACATGGTTCTAGCTACTTCACCATAGTCTGATTATTCCTCTCTGCTAGGCCATTCTGTTGTGGAGTCCGAGGGGTAGAAAGCTGTCTCTTGATGCCAAATTCTTCACAATACTTGTTGAATTCACTGGAAGTGAATTCCCCTCCTTGATCAGTTCTGAGACATTTGATCCTTTTACCGCTTTCCTTCTCCACTAATGCTCTGAAAGCTTTGAATTTCCCAAAAGCTTCAGACTTGTCTTTCAAGAATGTGACCCACATCATTCTTGAGCAGTCATCAGTGAGAATCATGAAGTACCTATCACCCTGCACACTTCTAGTTTTCATAGGACCACATAAATCAGTATGCACAAGATCAAGCAAGTTGTCAGCAGTGAAAGATTTAACTTTAAAGGTTGAGGAAGACATTTTCCCCAATTGACATTCTCTACACAAGGTATTATCTGGTTTGCTCAGCACCGGCAACCCTCTAACTGCCTTGATCCTACTATCCTTAACAATGTTATCAATGTTCACATGGTAGAATCTCCTATGCCATATCCAGCTATCATCAAGCTTAGCCATAAGACATGTACTTATATTTGCATTCAGATGAAATAGGTTACCTTTAGTCTGCATGCCGGTGGCTACCAATTTACCATCTTTACCTTTGATTCTGCAAACTCCATTCTTGAATTGCAGAGTGAGACCATTGTCATTTAGCTGGGCAACACTTAGAAGGTTGTGTCTGAGACCATCAACCCAGTACACATTGTCAGCACTACTCTTTCCATTCAAATAGATGGACCCTCTGCCTTTGACCATGCATGGTGCATCATTGCCAAAGCGAACCACACCACCATCATACTCCTCTAAGGATAGAAACTTGCTCCGGTCACCAGTCATATGGTGAGAACAGCCACTATCAATGATCCACTCATTGGAATCATCAAACCGGGAGACAAGAGCCTTCTTGTCTACCACATCTTCCTTTACAGCAACAAACACAATGTCTTCATTCTCTTCATCTTCTAATTCCTCATCTATGACACCTTCATCAACTACCACAAAACAATTTCTCTGGTTTCCTCCTTTGAATTTCTTGAACCTTTCCAGTTTATCCTTGTTGTCACTATTAGGATAGTTCATAGCAATATGTCCTATCCGATTATAGGAGAAACATTTCAAAGGAAGCTTACCTTTGTATTTACCAGTCCCTTTTGGAAATCTCCTGGCAAGAAGAGCTTCAAATTCCATCAGAAACTCTTCATCCTTCATTTCTCTGTTTTGATTAGGTTCCCCACTAGTGCTAGCCTCTTTTCCTTTTCTGGATGGTATAGTAGAAGCTTTAAAAGTTGATTATGTCTTTTGAACACTACCATCAAAACTATTCAGCTCATAGGCTATCAACTTTGCTATGATGGAATCTAAGGACACCTTAGACTTGTCTATTGATCTCAGCTCCTGCATAGCAGCAACCCTTATTGCATAGACCGGCAACAGAGATCTTAGGACTTTGCTTACCATAGTGGAATCTTCTATTTTGCCACCTGCACTCTTTATTTCTCCAACAACTGTTTTGATTCTTATTCCATACTGTTGAATGGTCTCTCCTTCAACCATCCACATGTCTTCAAACTTTCCTCTCAAGCTCTCTTCCTTAGCCTGTTTTACATGCTCATCACCACCATAGATATTTTCAAGAGCATCCCATACCTCTTTGGGATTTGCCTTGTCCTAAACATCAATAAATTCAATGTCAGATACGCTACTGATGAGGGCTTCCATGACTTGCCCATTTTCTTGTATCTCTTTCTTTTGTTCATCGGTGAGAGTACCAGTAGGAACAACATATACATTTTCAACATAACTCCAATGTTGAACACCCATGCTTTTGATGAATATCTTCATCCTGTCTTTCCATATACCAAAATTTTCCCTGTTAAACTTTGGACCTTCCCTCTTCATCATTTGACTAGGATCGTTTCCTCAAGAGGTTAAGCTTACAACACAGAGGACCTAGAGGGATCTGATACCAATTGATAGGTCAATGATGAACCACAACTACCAAACTGGTACTGAGAGCGGGGGGGTGAATCAGTATAAACACAAATATAGTCAAAAACCGGTTTGATAGCAAATGCTCCAAATGACTGACAAACAGGGATACCAATAAAGCAGAGTGCAACCGGTAACATCCAGTATAGCTCAATCAGTCATGAACCGGTCACTCAATAAGATTTCCTCTTAGCTCAATACTACAATATCATAATATTCTCATGCATAAACTAGTCAACTTGACCATCAGATCTTCACAACAATGAGTTCAATATGTTTTATAGACAGGCATAAAACATAGAACCTTCATGTGCTTAACATGTAAAACAAAGCATCACAAGACAGAAGCATTTCACATGACACACATATTTTTCACGTGGAAACCCAATTGGGAAAAACCACGGTAGGGATGAATATCGACAAGCTACTTTTTGAAATCTTTAGAAGTCTGCTCTATTAGGAGCCTTGTCCAGTTAAGGACATTACAATAGGTTCTGGTAGGAACCGATCCTATTAAGGATCACCCGGTTAAGGGATACCCGGTTAAGGGTTAAACCTGGTAGGGTCACCTTGTTAGAGGATTTCAAGAACTCAATAGCTGAAAGGATCTCCTAAGCTTCTCTAGCTTCTCAGAACTCATTAGCCTCGAGTTACCCGGTTAAGGGATTTGAAACAAGCCGGTTAAGACCACCCGATTTAAGGGATTTTGAATCAAGCCAGTTAAGGCTACCCTATTAGGGGATTTTACAACTATTGAAGTGGTTAGAGATCAACACGTATTACAATGATCTGGTAACAGCACTTAATGCTAATGCAAATTCATTTAGGCTCCTCTTTTCCTTCTGCATATTCACTTTGCAGGTATCTCTTCTCTCCTTTGGTCTGGCAAGAATCACGTATCACTTTCCTTGGATACACACTCACAACTTTTTGCCAACAGCCTCAGAAGGAAACCCAACATCGACCTTATAGGAAACATATAGGTCGGTAGTAAAAACTCTAAACCCTAAACCTGTTGGGTTAAGCAATTCAAATGGTTCGATCCTGATCGTTGAATCATGCTGCATTAAATGCAACAATCTTGAATTGATCTCAAGACATTCTCCATTGTCCATTATCCACCATTTTCATGGTGGCAAATAACCCATCACGCGTTATCATCGTTTGACAGACTTCACACATTCCTGAGGTAGATAGGAATAGTCATCTTCATGCAAGATCCTTCACGCACACAGAGCTTACATGGCAACACGATCTGTCCTCCATCATACTGCTAACTCATCACACAAAGATCACCGATTGAGTCACACAGACTTGAGGTACTCCAACCAGAAACCCCGAAGTGGAAGCTACCTACCAACCGGTAGTCATACAATGCTTCCATGTGCCGGTTCCCATAACTACATGCTGGTTCACCTTGAACAAATATGCCGCTTCAATTTGGCATATAAACCGGTTCATACATATGCCGGTTCCTCTCTCTTCACTTATCACATGTGCCGATTCACACTATGTCCCATATTGACATCAATGACAACATACAATATCATTATGTCTTCATGTCGGTTTGCATAAGGCTCATGCCGGTTCACATAATGCCAACATCACTGACCTTTCCAATGAACACAATGTGTCAGTTCAATAGTAAACCAATATAGTTGACATCAATGACAAAACTAATGTAACACATCCATAATACCAACAATCTCCCCCTTTGGCATTGATGGCAACACTAGATGGAAAAACATCTAAGTGCCAAAACAGAATGCCAAAAACCAAAAACCAACAATCTCCAAAATAGATCAATAACAGAAATCAAAACCAAAATACAAAAGAGTATATATCTCTCCCTCAATGAATAATCTTTCCAAAGATTTTTTTTCCATAGATCTCTCTGCACCTTTGACATCAAATACCAAAGCAGTTAAAAAATACCAGAACATACAACCAACTACTCCCCCTGAGAAGTAGCTCTCCTCCATCAAAGCCGGAAAAAATATTTCTCTAATAGTTTATGTCAGTTTGATGCCAAACTTCAATCATCTAAGTTTCTGTCGGTGAGGGTATTACACCAAGATGCTCTCTAAGATATTCAAATGTTTCCTTAGGCAAAGGCTTTGTAAAGATATCTGCAATCTGCTCTTTAGTATTCATATAAACCAATCTTACTTATTTTGCTTCAACATTCTCTTTCAGAAAATTATATTTGATAGAAACATGCTTAGTTTTAGAGTGAAATACTAGATTATTTGATTCATCAATTGCTGCTGAATTATCACAATAAATGATTTTAGGTTCTTTGCATTTTACCTTTATGTCCTTCAACATTTGCTTAATCCATAATACCTGAGTATAATTAATTGTTGCTGGAACATATTCTGATTATGTTGTTGATAATGATGTACAACTCTGCTTGTTTCTTATCCATGAAATCAATCTGCTACCAAGAAACAATGCTCCGCCAGTGGTACTCTTTTTGTCATCTACATCTCCTTCCCAATTTGTATTGGTGTATGCACACAAATCAAAATTTCATCTTTAGGGTACCATAAACCAAGATTTGTTGTACCTTGTAGATACTGGAAAATCCTTTTTACTATTGATTCATTATTTTCTTTAGGATTAATCTTAAATCTTGAAACAATACATACTGCATTCATTATATCAGGTCTTGTTTGTGTCAAATACAGTAAACCTCCAATCATAGATTTGTATCTTGTCAGATTAATAGGAGTTGAATCATCCTTCAATGTCAATTTATCAATTGTAGTCATAAGAGTACTTACCAGTTTAGAGTTTTCCATACCAAATTTCTTCAATAGTTCCTTCAAGTATTTTGTTTGACATATGAATATACCTTTATCAGTTTGTGAAATCTGCAATCCTAAAAAAAAAAATTATCTCCTAAATCATAGACATTTCAAATTCTTCCTGCATCTTGTTAGCAAAGTCCTTACACAATCCATCTTCTCCTCCACAAATGATATCATCAACAAAAACTTCAATAACCAAGATGTCATCATTAGTCACTTTGAAATATAAGTTGTTGTCAGCATTACCTTTAGTGTAACCAAGCTTCAAAAGATATTTGTCCAATCTAGCATACCAAGCTCTAGGAGCTTGCTTCAATCCATACAAAGCTTTCCTTAATCTACAAATCATATCTTTATCATTTGTCAATGAAAATCCATCAGGTTGTTCAATGTAAACTTCCTCTTCAAGATCACCATTCATAAATACACATTTTACATCCATCTGATATACTTTATAGTTCTTATGAGCTGCAAATGCAAGAAATAATCTAACTGCCTCAATGGTAGCTACTAGTGCAAAGGTTTCATTATAATCAATTCCCAATTTCTGTGAATATCCTTTACAAACTAATCTTGCTTTGTTCCTAATTACCTCACCATCTTCATTCCATTTATTTCTTAATACCCATTTAGTTCCAATTACATTTTTGTCTTTAGGTTGGGGAAATAATGTTCATGTATTGTTCTTTTCAATTTGTTCTAATTCATCTTACATTGCTTTTATCCAATGTTCATCTTGACATGCTTCAATAATAGATGATGGTTCAATTTGATAAATTAAGCATACCTCTCATTTTCCAATCTTCCTCTTGTCATAACACGTTGATACTTATTCCCAATTATCTGATTTTCTAAGTGATTCAGTCTTACATACCTGGGTTTATTCACATTTTGTTGTTCTTCAGTCACTATTGAATTCTCTAATGATGTCGGTGTGACTGGATCTACATTTTGTACCAGTGCACTCTGTATTGGTTCATTTATGATCATCTCAACTGTCGGTTTAGATTCTACAGACCTTGAATTTCCTCTAAAGTGTTCATCTATCTTCACATTAGCACTTTCAATGATCTTCTACAATCTTTTATTAAAACATCTATATGCCTTGCTCTTAGATGAATAACCAAGAAATATTTCTTCATCACTTCTAGGATCAAATTTACCAACATACTCATCTCTCCTAATATAGCATTTTTTTCCAAATATTCTGAACTATTTAAGAGTAGGAGTATTACCAAACCATAGTTCATAAGGGGTCTTACCGGTTTCACCTTTGATGTGAACTCTGTTGAAAGTGTAAACCATTGTATTTACTGCTTCTCTTCAGTACACATGAGGTAGATTCTCTTCCAATATCATGCTTCTAGCTACTTCCAGAATAGTTATATTCTTCATTTCCACAATTCCATTCTATTGAGGTGTCTAGGGTGCTGATAGTTGTCTTTTGATTCCATTCACTTCACAAAATGTATTAAATTCCTTAGATGTAAATTCTCTTCCTTGATCAAATCTCAAACATTTTAATTTCTTACTAGTTTCATTCTCTACCATTGCCTTGTATAACTTGAATTTTTCAAAAGCTTTTGATTTCTTACTGAGAAAAGTAACCCAACACATTCTAGAATAATCATCAATAATTAGCATAAAATATCTATCTCCCTATAGACTTCTTGTTCTTGCCAGACCACATGTCAGTATAAATTAAATCAAGAACATTATTAGATTTCTCATAAATACTCTTAAAGGTTGTTCTAACTTTCTTTCCCATTTGACATTCATTACATACTGGATTATGAGGTTTCACAATATTAGGTAAATCCCTTACTGCCTTAGTTGAATTGATCTTTACAATGCAATCAAAATTTACATGATAAAGTCTCTTATGCCACAACCAACTTTCATCAATATGTGCAATCAAGCATGTCTTATCACTATTGTTCAAATGAAAGATATTACCTTTAGTCTGATTACCAGTTGCAATCTTCAATCCAGTTATGTTCATGATTTTGCATTTATCATACTTGATATATAACTAAAATCCCTTTTCAACTAATTGACCAACACTCAAAAGATTATGTTTCAAACCTTCAACATAATAAACATTGTCAGTATTGTGCTTACCATCCAAAGATATAGTGCCTTTTCCTTTGATTAAATAAGATTTATCATCGCCAAATCTTACTAGACCTCCATTATATTCTTGAAAAGATAATAATTTACTCTTGTCACCAGTCATATAATGTGAACATCCACTATCAATGATCCATTCATCTTTTTCTTCAAATTTAGCTACCAAGGCTTGCTCTACCGATGGGACAGTAGGTTTCGGTTGATCTTCTCTTATTGCAACAAATGCCCATCCATTGTTTGTCAGTTATTCATCAGAATCATCTGTAACTCCTTCATCAACATAATAACATGATTTATCTATGTTCTTAAATCTATATCTCTCATATTCAGGGTTAGGCTTATATGTTCTTTTAGCTTCCTCTCTCAATCTTGCATGTCTATTAGGACATCTAGATGCTATATGACCAACTTTATTGCAATTAAAACATTTAAACAGTGTTTTACCTTCATACTTACTTCTAACTAGACCTTAGGCATTTTCCTTGCAACTAGTGCGTCAAGTTCTTCCAGATCTTCATTTTCCCTCTTGATATCTTCAACTTCTTTTTCATAAAGTGTTTTCCAATCAAATTTGTCAGATGATGATAATGATGTTGTAGATGATGATGCTCTGAAGGCTAAATTTGTCTTAACTATAGCAACAAGACCAAATTCCTCAAGCTCAAATGTTGAAAGTTTTCCAACCAAGGTATCTCTAGATACTGATGTATTAGGGATTGTTTTCACCTCACTAATAATAGTTACTTTCATTTTGTATGCTAGCAGAAAAGCTTTTAAAACTCTAGAAACAATCTCTTCTTCACTTAAGGATCCTCCACAAAATTGTATTCCTAAAATAATTTCATTAACTCTTTCCATAAAAGCAAAAATTCTTTCATCTTCTTCCATTTTTAAATTTTCATACCTGACCCGGTAACATTCCAGTTTTGTAATTTTGACAGTGGTATCTCCTTCATTCAATGTCTCCAATTTATCCCAAATAGATTTAGTAGTAGATCATTATGATAATCCCATAATTTACTAATCAGATAATGCACTCAGAAGTGCTTTTCTTGCTTTGCAATCATTTTCTTGATCTTTACCCAATGTTGGTGGATTAGGTTGATTCGGAGTAGGACCAACATAGCCATTCTTTGTAACTTCTCATATGTCTCTTCCAATGCAATTCAGATGTGTCTCCATTCTGATCTTCCATATACCATAGTTAGTTCTATCCAATTTAGGAGTATCATTCCTGAAAATGTTTGTTGCCATAGGAACTCCTCAAGTTGTTAGGCTTCTGCAAAAAGAGGACTTAGCTCTGATACCAATTTTTAGGAACCAGAAGGACAATTGAGAGGGGGGGTGAATCATTTGTCAATGAGTTTCAACCCAATTATAACTTAATCAAACTTGATACTCAATACCGGTAAACCAAACTTAATGTCGGTTAACAGATTAGCAATTAATATCTATACCAATGAAACTTAATGCATGAAACAGAAAGAGAAACAACATCCACAACACATAACATGGAGATTTTGACATGGAAACCCTGTAAGGGGAAAAAACATAGTGGGAAACCTTACCCACAATCAGATGATACTACTACAGATAGTATGTGTATACAAATGGGGTCTGCACATGCCGAAAGGCCAACCGCCTAGAGAACACTGCTCAAATGGGAGTCGCAATTACTACAATAGGATGGTTAAATCCTAGAATAATGTACTGCTCAAAATAGCATCTCCAATGTTGGATTCAGTACCAGTTAAGCTCTGATAAACACCTTCAAACCTTCCTTGAACCTTCTCTATGGTCTGCTCATATGATCTTCAATATTCGCACATACCATGTTACAATACCATACCATAACCATATCATATCTATCATCTCACAAATGAGATCTTTCATATATACAAAACCTAAGACCAAATGTGTAGGTTGGCTCACTAAGAATATTACAATTAAATCAATTACAAATAAGTCTTGATGTGATAAAACATGTCGGCTCTATACATTTACAATAATATCAAATCAATAAATTATCTCCATAACGTGTCATGCTGATTTGGAATAGATAATGCATACCGGTCCATAACCTAGACCAATTTGTTGATAACAGCAAATATGTCAACCCAATTAGACCAATAACCAAAACACCAAAACCAAGTATCTCAACCATGTCTTCGAAATAATCAAGTGATCTCCAAATGATAACAAGTCATCATCTATGTCGGTGAACCATAAATCATGTCGGTGAGCATATATCGGTGACTGTGCATAAGTCACTGACCTTGCCATTGAACACCATGTGTCAGTTCAACAGTAAACCAATATAACCATAGTGCCAAATGAACAATATAGATCTCCAGAAAGATAACTGTTGACATCAATGACAAAACTAATTCAACACATCCATAATACCAACAGATGTCTGACTTGAGGAAGGATACATCCTGTGCAGACTAATGATGCGTTTTTTTATGTGAGAACAATATATCTTGAAACAACACCAAGATAAAAGATTGATGATGATAAGATGACAAAATGTATCTGATACGATCATGATGACAAAGATACTCTAGGATGATTTTTGAAGAACTAGTTGATAGGATATGATATCGAAGGACAAGACTGACATGTGCATGTACAACGACACCTATATACACAATGTACAAGAACTCTGAATGATGGAGGAAGACCTAGGGACAAGAATGATGTTGCCCCAATCAAGATGAAAAGCCAGAGAGTGATGATTTATGGGGTGTTGTTGATGTGGGAACAATGTATCCCGAAACAACAGAAGGATTGGGAAGGATAAATCTCGATGATGATTATTGGATTGCGGTCAAGGCTGGGAACAAGACCAAGGATGTGATTGGATGATCGGATTGGTGCTTGACCTTAGATAGCTAAGGAAAATACATAAGATTTGTACGTGATGGCAGATTGCGAGGAGCAGATGGATTGATAGGACAAAAGACATTGGATTGTATGGGAGTAGCTGAGAGCTAGGTACCAATGACAAGGGATGCAATAGGTGATTGAATGATATGAGAGGAGGGTGATAAAATTATAAGGCACTAAGGGGGGGTGAATCAGTGCAAGCAAAAGCCACAACACAAATCTTATCACCACTTTAAATAACTTAAAGCTTAATAAACATAAAATAAATATCACCACATAAGCTAACACCCAATATATCAAGCTCCACATAACACAAATATTTATACATGGAAACCCAAAAGGGAAAAACCATGGTGGGAGTTAATACCCACAAGATTCACTATCTTTTGGTTAAGGTCTTACAAATATGCCCGGTTAGGAGAAGACCCTGTTAGGAGTCACCTAGTTAAGGGATTTACCTCAACCCTGTTAAAAGCTTTGCCCTATTAGGAGCAACCTCGCAAGAGGATTTAGACTCAAGTTAATGAGCTACCCTATTAGGGGATTTACAATTTCATCCTTGTTAGGACCTACCTGGTTAGAGGATTTGACTGCTACAACTGTTAGGAAAACAACAGTAAAATGATCTTCATGTAGCACCTTTGTGCTTGATAAGATCCACTTTAGTTCTTCTCAATACATCAACAACACATCAATATAGAGCTTCTCAGATTATCGCACAATCAAACTCTCAATATTCGCTCATGTTCCCATACATCATCTCATAACTCATCACACTTTTTATAAGTATCAACTTAGTCGGCTAACAACCTTGGAACAATTTCCTAGGTTCAATAAATCTAGTCAATCTTGCACTACATGCTTTACTTATATCAACCACTGACATAACTGAAGGCAGGAAAAGAAAGAAAGGTGGATTTGAATGGTTAGCATACAAATAAAAATATTAAAACATATAAAAACATGAAGCATAAATCAAATCACATAAAAACACAAAGACAAATGCTTTTTACCTTGCAAACCTTTACCTTCTCCCTCGGATGGAGCTTGGATGAAGTTCAAGTGCACCCAAATGCCTCCAACGTGATGTCAATTTGCTCCTAGATTGCTTGATGTGGTTGGCTCTCCAACATTGTGCACAAATGGATGTGATGGATTTGAAGGATGAGATGGATAATATAGCTAAGTATGGATGAAGGATAACTTTGGCATGATGAAGGTGCAAAGTTGGTTTCCTAGGCACAAACTAACAGCATGAAGTTGTTAAAATTGGAGATGAAATGTGAGGGGATGGAGTCCTCAATTTATAGGGAGAGAGGAAGAGAACTAAAGGGCTAGGATTGACCCAAGATGGAGGGTTAGGGTTCCTTGTGAGCCTACAAAAGGCCTAAGAGGAGGTGTGGAGACCAAGAGATATGTCTTAAAGGCATTTCTTGTCTGCACACTCCTCAAGGTACAATGGGAAGACTTCCAAATGTGCCTTGAGAAGAGCAAGGGATGGGACATTTCTTGAGGGATGGAAATGAAGAATTAAAAATTCTTCAAAAGGGATGCTCATGGGGATTGGAGGAATAAGGAGGAATTAAAAATTCCTTGGAAGATGAGATGCCTAGAGGAATGTGAGATTTTGAAAATATCACATTCACGTAGGAAAAGGGCATTTAAGGAGAGTGGTTGGATGGAAGGGACAAGGAGTTGACTTTGTGGCTAATAATGATGATTAGCCACTAGCAACTCATTAGGAGAGGGATTGGAAGAAAGATTAGGTGGGATTAGGGTAGATAATATTTGTAGGAGGATTTGACTAGGAGAGAGAATGAGTGGAGGGAATTAAAAATTAGAAGAATAATTCTAAGTGAGCTTAGGGAGTTTCTAGAAGAATTTATTAGGTTAATGATGGATTAGGAAAAGGTGATTTGTAGGAATCAATTAGGTTAACTAATTAATTGAAATTAATTAGTTAAGAGGAGGAATTTGAGAAGATTTAATATTGAGGATTTTTAGAAGAATAAAAGGGGCATCACAAACTATAGTGACAATATTAATTATAATTAATTAATATTGAGGAGAATTAAAAATTGGCATAATTAATAAATTAAATATGTCAAGAATTTAAAAATAATTAAAATAATTATTTTTAAGTGTCTACAATAACAAGCCAAAAATAAAACATAATGTGTACCGGTTTACCGATCTTAGTGACTTTGTTCTACCGGTTAGTTGTTCTTCATGATTGACTTCTCTGTACAACATAACTCGCTCATCCTGTTGAATCTACCATTGTTTTATGAAACATAGCTACTTGATACAATCTCCATCACTCCTGTAAAACTATATTACCTAACTCTTCATTGATCTCTCATACTGGTTTCTTGAATACAACTTTGTTCCTGTTCACTAGTTGAAGTCCTATTTGTCAGTTCACTGATAAACTGTCTCCTCTACCGGTTATGCTTTACCGGTTGGCCTAAAAGACTTGGATGACTATCAAAACATAGTTTCCATCAATGACAACATAAAACAAGTCATCGATCAACCTATTACATCAAAACATCATCATCAAGCCAACAAAGGGATGAAAGAATAAGAGATAGGATGAAAAGGATTCGGAGATGGAAGCATTGTGGATGTGGCTGGGAGATGAAAGAGTGAGGGATGAAGGGGTGGAGGTAGATGAGGATTGGGAGATGAACCAATTATGGATGAAGGTATGAAGGAACATGGAGATAAGGATTGGTAGATAAATAGATATGATAAGATGATTGATAGGAGGAATAGGAAGACAAGGGAAGTGCATGAAAGATAAGGGAGATAAGGGTCATGGAGGCCAAGAGGTGTCCAAAGCATGTATACATGGTGGCCTTTTGTTCCATCAAGATCCAAAGGAGGATGGAGGAAGTGAAATGGATTGGATATGATGGGTATTGTAGGTAGATGAAAATGGAGGAGGAAATGGCTAGATGGCCAAAAGAACTTTCCCCCAAGTGCGGAGAGAAAAAGGATGAGGGCAATTACACATGACACCTATTTGCCAGGTTTTCATCATGGTATTGTCCAAGGCGCCTGTTTGCCAATTTTTCATCATTAGATGAATTTGTCTCTACTTTTTCTTTCTTTCTTCTTTTTTATTTGTATTTTTATTTTTATTTTTTCATTTTTTCATTTTTTCATTTTTCGGAGGAAATTTATGGATGGAGATGGATGAGGATAAATGGATTTGGGGGATCTATAAGGGAGGTGGATGGAGGAATCAAGCATCAAGTTTCATATCAAGGTAATAGGAGCCCATTTTTACTGGATGTTGGTACAAATTTATTAGGAATGAGTGGATTATGCAAATGCTTGGATTAGATGATTTAGATGGGAAATGTATGTGGTGTAAGGGATATGGTGGTGGCAAGTGTTAAGATGGAATGAAGTAAAGTGAGTGTGATGGGGGAATGTTGTCAAGGTCAACATTAGCACATGTTGCAAAAGATGTGAGATGAGTGGAGGGATGGATGTAACTTGTGAATAGGATGGAGGAATTATGAGAGGGAGCTTTGGGACATAGGGACCCAAAATAGAATTAGGAGATGGAGGGATAGAATGTTTAGCTGGTGGACTGGAAACTTTGGATTCCATTGGAGATTTTTCTTTTTGATGTATAACTTCTTTTTTCTTTGCAATCCACATTGTTTTTGCTTTTTCTTTAGTGGGCCTTTGCGGCTTTTGGTATTCATTGCATTTTTGTATCATCTTTTGCATTGTTGGAACATGTCTTTTTGAGTGGACATGGTCATCTTTATATTACTGTGGATATTTAACTTTATGCATTTTTATTTGGCATCCAAATTTCTGCTAGTATCCTTGGAAGGAGTGTGCAAAGGTGTAGAAGATGGAGGAATTATGGATGAAGTGATGATGTAGGATGATCGATGGAATGTGGGGATATGTGGCTTTGTTGATCCTAATTAGGAATGAAAGGAGTAGGATGTTTATGGTGGGCAATGGAGATATGGGATTTGTGTATGAAGGGACAAGTAGGAAAAGATGGAGGAGGGGATTTCGGGATATAAGCGCCCAAAATGGATTTAGCATGTGGGAGATATATGAAAGTAGACTTTAGGATATAGGGACCCAAAATGAATTTAGAGGATGAAGAGGGAAGATGGATGGTTGTTTTGTCTTTATATGATGGAGGAGGGGGAATGGCGATAAATGATTTGGAGGAATGATGGGAAGATGTAATGGTGTGTTTGGAAGAATACTTGGATCTTGAATTAGTTGTACCAATATTTTTGGATGAACTGGCCTAGGATATGTAACTAAGACTATGAGATCTTGGATGTGCTTTAACATTGATGGGCTCCAAAGTACCTTGCTCATGTAGGCCTAAGCCTTTACTATGATAGTTCATTTTTTTTAGCATTTTATCTAAAGTAGGATACTTTCTCTCTAGTTAACAAAATGTGAGTCCTTTATCAGATGGATGAGAATGGATAGTGTATATGAGATGTTCTTTTGCTGCGAGTGAACTGCCATGGATGAATGTAAGCAAACCAAGGGGATGATGTGATATTGCTGGGATAGTTTGGATAGGAGGAAATGGAGGATCAAGAGGTGAATCATATATGACAGGTGGATCTTGACTTGGAAGAGGAAATGGTAGGGCATCTTGAGATGGAGGAGATGGATTGGAAAGATCTTGACTTGGAAGAGGGGATGATAAGGAATGGTAGGATATTTACTTGGAACAGAGAAAGAAAATGGATCTTGAGATGGCATAGATGGAATGTTAGGATCTTAATTTGGAAGAGCCCAAAAGATAAGGGATCTTGAGCTCGCATAGATGGAATGGTAGGATCTTGATTTGGATCAATAAAAATTTTAATATGTTGGTATTATGGATGACTTCATCATGAGCATGTTGCATTGGGTTTTTCATTGATGTCAACACTTATCTTCTTGGAGGTCTAAATTGTTGATTTGACACCATGGTTATATTGGTTTATTGTTGAACCAGCACATTGTGCTCACCAGCATGGTTAGTGGCTTATGCACAGTCACTAGTATATGCTCACCAGCAAGATATATTGTTCATCAGCAGCGATGTTGACTTGTTATCATCTGGAGATCATTTGGTTATGTCGAAGACATGGATTGGATGTTTGGATTTGGTGTTTTGCTTATTGGTCTAATCAGGTTGAAAGATTTGCCTTTACCAGTAGATAGGTCTAGGTTATGGACCGGTACATGATATCTATTCGAGATTAGCATGACACATTTTGGAAATGGTTTATTGATTGGATAATGTGGTAAATGTATTGAGCCAACATATTGTATCGCATCAAGACTTATTTGTAATTAATTTAATTGTAATATCTTTAGTGAGCTGACCTCATGTATAAGTCTTAGGTTTTGTATATATGATTGTAAGATCTTATTGAAGATCATCCTGATGAGTGTGTGTGAATATTGAAGAGCGAAAAATAAGCAAATCCTTGTGTGAACCATGCAGACATTATCTGAAGGTTGAAGGAAGGTTATGAAGGTGTTTAACAGTCATGTTCAGAGCTTAAACCGGTACTAAATCCAGCATTGCAGATTTTATTTTGAGGTAGTACATTATTGTTGTATTTAACCATCCAATTGTAGTCAGTGTGACCCCTATTTTTTGATTGAGCAGTGAGCTCTAGGCGGTTGGCCTTTCTGCATGTGCACACCACATTTGTATACACTTACTATCTGCAATAGTATCATCTGATTGTGGGTAAGGTTTCCCACCGTGGTTTTTCCCCTTACAAGGTTTCCACATCAAAATATTTGTGTCATGTATTGTGGATGTTGTTTCTTTTCCTATTTTATGCATTAATTTAAACTAGTACTGCTATAATTGTTAATTTGTTTTACCGACACTTAAGTTTGGTTTACCGGCACTAAGTTTCAAGTTGGAATAATCTATTTTGATTTATAAATTATTGATAACTAGTTGACAACTGATTCACCCCCCCTCTTAGTTGTCCTTCCCAGATCCTAAAAATTGGTATCAGAGAAAAGTCTTCTTTTTGCAAAAGCCTAACAGCTTGAGAAGTTCCTATGGCAACAAATATTTTTCAGGAAGGATACTCTGAAACTTGATGCAACTAACTATGGTATATGGAAGATAAGAATGGAAACACGTCTGAACTGCATTGGAAGTGATATATGGGATGTTACTAAGAATGGCTATGTTGGTCCTACTCTAAATCAACCTCATCCACCGGCATTGGTTAAGGACTTGGAGAATGATTGCAAAGTAAGAGAAGCACTTCTGAGCGCATTATTAGATCATCAAGTCATGGGATTATCAGACCAATCTACTGCTAAAGCTATTTGGGATAAATTTGAAACATTGAATGAAGGAGATACCACTGTCAAGCTTGAAAAATAGGAATATTACCGAGTCAGGTATGAAAATTTAAAAATGGAAGAAGACGAAAGAATTTCTGCATTTATGGAAAGAGTCAATGAAATTATTTTAGGAATACAATATTGTGGAGGATCCTTAAGTGAAGATGAAATTGTGTCTAAATTTTTAAGAGCATTTCCACCGGCTTATAAAATGAAAGTGACTACTATTAATGAGTTGAGAACAATGCTTAATACATCAGTTTCTAGAGATACTTTGGTTGGAAAACTTTCAGCATTTGAGCTTGAAGAGTTTGGTCATGTTGCTACAGTCAAGACTGATTTAGCTTTCAAAGCATCATCATCATCAGCATCAACATCATCATCATCTGACAAAACTTATTGGAAAGCACTTTATGCAAAATAACTTGAAGATATGAGAAGAGAAAATGAAGAACTTGAAGAACTTGAAGCACTATTTGCGAGAAAGATGCCTAAAGGTCTAGCAGGAAGTAGGTATGAAGGTAAAGCACTTTTTGAATGTTTTAATTACAATAAAGTTGGTCATATGGCTTCTAAGTGTCCTGATAGACATGCAACACTAAGGGAGGAAGCAAAAAGAACATATAAGCCTAACCCTGAATATCAGAGATGCATATTTAAGAAAAATAGAGATAAGTCATGTTACTATGCAGATGAAGGTGTTACAGATGACTCAGATGAAGTTCCAATAGAGAGCAGATGGGATTTTGTTGCAATAAAAGAAGATCAACTGACACCTATTATCAAACCGATAGAGCAGGCACTGGTAGCAAAAATTCAAGAAAAGGATGAATGGATTATAGATAGTGGATGCTCGCATCATATGACTAGTGATAAAAGAAAATTCTTATCATTTTAGGAAATTCATGGAGGTATAGTAAGATTTGGAGATGATAAATATTGTTTAATCAAAGGAAGAGGCACTATATCTTTGGATGGTAAGCATAACATTGATAATTTTTATTATGTAGAAGGTTTAAAGCATAATATTTAGTGTGTTGGTTAGTTAGTGGAAAAAGTATTTAAGTTACAATTCAAGAATGGAAAATGCAAAATCATAAACATAACTGGATTGGATATTGCAACCAGTAATCAGACTAAAGGTAATATCTTTCATTTGAATACCAGTGATAAGACATGTTTGATTGCACACATTGATGAAAGTTTGTTATGGCATTAAAGACTCTGTTGAATGTGAATTTTGATTGCATTGTAAAGATCATTTCAACTAAGGTAGTAAGAGATTTACCTAATATTGTGAAACCTCATAATCTGGTATGTAAGGAATGTTAAATGGGAAAGCAAGTTAGAACTACATTTAAGAGCATTACTGACAAATCCAATAATATTCTTGATTTAATTCATACTGATTTATGTGGTCCACCAAGAACAAGAAGTCTACAGGGTGATAGATACTTTATGCTAATAATTGATGATTATTCTAGAATGTATTGGGTTACTTTTCTCAGGGAGAAATTAGAAGCTTTTGGAAGATTCAAGATATACAAGGCAATGGTAGAGAATGAAACCAATAAGAAAATCAAATGTTTGAGATCAGATCAAGGAGGAGAATTTACATCTAGAGAATTTAATGCATTATGTGAAGCGAATAGAATCAAAAGACAACTATCAGCACCTCAAACACCCTAGAAGAATGGAGTTGTGGAAAGGAAGAACAGAACTATTATGGATGCACCAAGAACCATGTTAATGGAAGCAAATCTACCTCATATGTATTGGAGAGAAGCAGTGAATATAACGGTTTATACTTTCAACAAAGTTCACATCAAAAGTGAAACCGGTAAGACCCCTTATGAACTATGGTTTGGTCATACTCCTACTCTTAAATACTTCAGAATATTTGGAAGCAAATGTTATATTAGAAGAGATGAGTATATTGGCAAATTTGATCCTAGAAGTGATGAAGGAATATTTATTGGTTTTTCATCTAGAAGCAAGGCATATAGATGTTTTAATAAAAGGTTACAGAAAATCATTCAGAGTAATAATGTGAAGATAGATGAACATTTTAGAGGAGATTCAAGATCTGTAGAACCGGCAGTTGAAATGATTATAAATGAACTGACCCAAATTGCACCGGTACAAAGTGAAGATCCATTCATACCGGCATTATCAGAGAACTCAGTTGTGACTAAAGAACAACATCCTATGAATGTAAATCAGAATAAACCCAGGTATGTAAGATTGAATCATTCAGAGAATCAAAGAATTGGAAATAAGAATCAAGGTGTTATGACTAGAGGAAGATTGACAAATGAAGAGGTATGTTTAATTTCTCAAGTTGAACTAGCATTTGTTATTGAGGCATATCAGGATAAACATTGGATAAAAGAAATGGAACAAATTGAAAAGAATAATACTTGGACATTAGTTCCCCAACCTAAAGACAAAAATGTAATTGGAACTAAATGGGTATATAGAAATAAACTTAATGAAGATGGTGAAGTAATCAGGAACAAAGCAAGATTAGTTTGTAAAGGTTTATTCACAGAAAGAAGGAATTGATTATAATGAAACCTTTGCACCGATAGCCAGAATTGAGGCAGTTGGACTATTTCTTGCATTTGTAGCTCATAAGAACTATAAAGTTTATCAAATGGATGTAAAATGTGCATTTTTGAATGAAGATCTTGAGGAGGAAGTTTACATTGAACAACCTGATGGATTTTCTTTGACAGATAACAAGGATATGGTTTGCAGGTTAAGGAAAGCTTTATATGGATTGAAGCAAGCTCCCAGAGCTTGGTATACTAGATTGGATAAATATCTTTTAAAACTTGGTTGCACAAAAGGTAATGTTGACAGCAATTTGTATTACAAAGTTACCAATGATGATATTTTGGTTATTGAAATATTTGTGGATGATATCATTTTTGGAGGTGAAGATGGATTATGTAAAGATTTTGTTAACCAAATGCAGGAAGAATTTGAAATGTCTATGACTTGAGAGAAAAAAATTTGTAGGTTTGCAGATTTCACAAACAAATAAAGGTATATTCATATGTCAAACAAAGTACTTGAAGGAACTTTTGAAGAAATTTGGTATGGAAAACTCCAAACCGGTAAGCACTCCTATGACTACAACTGATAAATTAACATTGAAGAATGATTCAACTCCTACTAATCCGACAAGGTACAAATCTATGATTGGAGGATTACTGTATTTGACACAAACCAGACCTAATATAATGAATGCAGTATGTATTGTATCTAGATTTCAAAGCAATCCTAAAGAAAATCATGAATCAACAGTTAAAAAGATTTTCTGGTACCTAAAAGGCACAACAAATCTTGGTTTATGGTATCCTAAGGATGAAAATTTTGATTTATTTGCATATACAAATGCGAATTGGGCATGAGATGTAGATGACAGAAAGAGTACCACTAGTGGTGCATTCTTTCTTGGCAAAAGATTGATTCCATGGATAAGTAAGAAACAGACTTGTACATCATTATCTACAACAGAATCAAAATATGTTGCAGCAGCAACTAATTGTACTCAGGTATTATGGATCAAGCAAATGTTGAAGGACATAAAGGTAAAATACAAAGAACCGATAATCATTTATTATGATAATTCAACAACAATTGATATATCAAAGAATCTGATATTTCACTCTAAAACAAAGCATGTTTCTATTAAGTATAATTTTTTGAAAGAGAATGTGTAAGCAAATGAAGTGAGATTGGTTTATGTGAATACTAAAGAGCAAATTGCAGATATCTTTGCAAAGCCTTTGCCTAAGGAACATTTGAATATCTCAAACAGTAGCTTGGGGTAATTTCCCCACCGGCAGAGACTTGAATGATGAAGATTGGCATCAAACCGGGAGGGACTAACAAAAAAAAAAAAAAATCGACTTTGATGGAGGAGAGCTACTGCTTAGGGGGAGTAGTTAGTTAAATGTTATGTTTTTATTCTTAACTGCTTTGGTATTTGATTTCAAAGGGGGAGAGATTTCTATGGAAAAACATTATACCTTGGGGGAGAGATATACTCTTTGGAGAGATATATTTTGGTTTTGGTTCTGTATCAAACTTTGTATTGATATATCTTTGGGAGATTGTTAGTTTATTGGTTTTTGGCATTCTGTTCTTGTCACTTATATGTTTTTCAATCTAGTGTTGCCATCAATGCCAAAGGGGGAGATTGTTGGTATTATGGATGACTTCGTCATGTGTTGCATTGGTTTTGTTATTGATGTCAACACTTATCTTCTTGGAGGTCTACATTGTTGATTTGACACTATCGTTATATTGGTTTATTGTGGAACCGGCACATTGTGTTCACTAGCATGGTTAGTGGCTTATGCACAGTCACCAGTATATGTTCACTAGTAGGATATATTGTTCATCGGCAGCGATGTTGACTTGTTATCATCCAGAGATCATTTGGTTATGTCGAAGACATGGATTGGATGTTTGGATTTGGTGTTTTTCTTATTGGTCTAATCGGGTTGATAGATTTGTCTTTACCGGTAGATAGGCCTAGGTTATGGATCAGTACATGATATCTATTCCAGATCAGCACGAAATGTTTTGGAAATGGTTTATTGATTGGATAATATGGTAAATGTATTGAGCTGACATATTGTATCACATCAAGACTTTTTGTAATTAATTTAATTGTAATATGTTTAGTGAGTTGACCTCATGTATAAGTCTTAGGTTTTGTATATATGATTGTAAGATCTTATTGAAGATCATCATGATGAGTGTGTACGAATATTGAAGAGCGAAAATAAGCAGATCCTTGTACAAATCATGTAGACATTATCTAAAGGTTGAAGGAAGGTTATGAAGGTGTTTGACACTCATGTTCAGAGCTTAAATCGGTACTGAATCCAGCATTGCGGATGCTATTCTGAGGCAGTACATTGTTGTTGGATTTAATCATCCAATTGTAGTTAGTGTGACTCCTATTTTGTGATTGAGCAGTGACCTCTAGGATGTTGGCCTTTCTGCATGTGCAGACCCCATTTGTATACAATTACTATCTACGGTAGTATCATTTTATTATGGGTAAGGTTTCCCACCGTGGTTTTTCCCCTTATAGGGTATCCACGTCAAAATCTATGTGTCATGTGTTGTGGATTGTAGTACCCCTACCCTAATCAATTTCTAATCTTGGTTTAATCTTGGTTAGTTTATCTTAATATAATGTTATAGTCAGATGTTTGATTTAATGCATAGTTGTTGATGTGGTTTTCACACTAGTTGTATGCAAGTTGTTTAGTGTTCCTATTTCGTGGTATTAATATCGGACTAACACTTTCATTAAGTTTATATATGTATGCATGTATGACTCTTGGTTGCAGGAGATTTCAGGTACAACGCCGCATGAGTGCGAGGTTCGTCTTCACCTGGATTTGTAGGTTTTAGTGTACCTCTTTAATCCTTAGAGTTGGATTAGGTGGTCGTAAGACCCTAGTTGACCATAGTCATGCTCAAGTGAGCATCGTCAGTCGTCGTCGGTGTTCCCTTCTTGTTTGGGTTTGCGAGTCATCTGTCTGGTTGACTTTCTTGGTTTGTGTGCTTGGTGTGTTGGTTAAATTGATTAATTAGTCCTTAGTATTTAATTTGATTAAATATGTGTTTGTGCATTAAAGATTAATGGACTAAATTAATCAGGATTTCTTTATGTGAATTATCGTTGATTTGAATTGCTCGATTTAAATTGGGAGCAAGTTCAATTAAATGGGTAATTGTAATATTAGATGTATTATGTTTATGCCTTCGAAAAGAAAGATTTAATTTTAATTGAAATAGAATTAATTTTATCTTCTTGGCATCTTGGAAATAGAAAGGTTAAATTTCAGTTGAGTGAGGAAATCAATTTTAAATGGGAAAAGCAATTCAATTTATTGAGATAGTTGGAAAAGAATAATTTTTGAGAATTATTTTTAAATAAAAATTTTAATTCCAAAAAAATAAAATTTTGGTCAACTCTTCCTTATAACCTAGACTTTTGGAAATTTTGGAGGGGGAATTTTTTTGAGAAAAAAAAAAAAAAAAGGAAGATGTTTTTGGAAAAAGATTTTGGAGAAAAGATTTTTGGGGGTTTTGGGAGGAAGAAGTTCTTCTGGATCTTGCAGGTTGGGCTCTCCTTCAAGCTCTTCCAGGAATGCGTATGGAGGTAGGAATTACCATATTTGTCTTCCTTGTTGCCAAAGAAATGGTCTGTTGGTTGAATGAAAAATGCTTGTTGTAAAAAAATCCAATCTTTTTAAAATTGATTTTAGATTTAATTTTGGATTTGTGGGTTTAGAGCTATGCTTATGACTGGTGTTCTTGCAAACATAGTTGAATCATTGTGTTAAAATGGTTCTTTTTAGCCCAATATGAGTCTTTGTTGGAAAATGGTTTGGGGTTGTGAAACCTTATCATTCTGGAAAATTATACTGTAAGTCTCATTATGAGACTGTGTTTTTTTTAAAATGGGGGTTTTGCTGTTTAGAAAGGAAGTTATTAAAACCCAGATCTTTAATTATAGAAAAATTGATTTCTTTTATGTTAAATCGAAATATGAAATTTTGAACCATTTCATTTTGTTATTTCGAATTTAAAATCGAAATTTTTAATCAAAAAAAAAAATTGTTGGATTGGGGTTTGGAGGGCGGGGAGCGGAGCTCCACCCGCCTCCTCCTCCCCCCTCTCGCACAGGCCGCAGCCACTTGAGACCGCAAGGAGAGGCGTTCCCCGCGGTGGCTGCAAGGCGCTACGCTTCCCAGCGTGGGAGCCGCAGGTCCTGTGCCCATGGCGGCGGCACCGCTGCGGCTAGGGCACGAGCCCGGTTCCCCACGCGCCCTGTGCAATTTAGTTTTTTAAAAATGTTTTTTTTTATGTATTTTTTTTATTCAAAAAAAATATATATATATATAATATTTTAATATTATTTAATGTTAAGTTTTAATTAGGTTTTTTAATTATGATTAATGTGGCATAATTATAATTAATGACAAATTTGATATTAATTAATTGTATAATGGAATATATACGTTAATTAATATTCAATTTCATTTTATGATTAATGCACTTTTTCTAATTAAATTCTAGAATTGTTAATTTTGCAATTAATAATTAATTGGTTATATTTTGATTAATCTTGGATTAATAAATATATACCTTAATTAATAGCTAATTTGAGTATTTGGCTAATCGAGGAAGTATTGTGTTTAAAAAAAAATAGAATATTATGTTATTGGAAAATTGTTGAAATATGATATATTTACTAATTGATTATGTTAAATAATATTCAAGAACATATCATTTGAGTAATTGGGAAGTAAATGAAATATTTTATCATTGGATATTTTGATCATTTAAACGATATACTATTGGAAAGTAATAATGTATTGTTTGGAATGTTGGTGAGTTAATGGTATTTTCAATTTGTAAAACAAATGGTATAGTTATAATCTTCCTCTATTTTGAGACATAGGCGAATGGACCATTGGAATTGTGATATTGTATTCTCCTGGTAACAATGATTTTTCTGTCAATGCAATTTGAAAACTTAGATCATTAGAAAACTTGGTTGACTATTAATGTTCAAATCAATATGGGAAAATATTGTCTTTTCCAGTTATTGCCTATGCGAGTTTAATTTTCTGGATTAGCTTTTGCTTAAGTAATGGAAAGTCGTGCTTTGTTTGATTGGACCCGGTCGTATGGTTGATTTGGGTACCTGTTTCGGTCCTCTGTCCCAAGTTGACTATTGTATTGTAGGTGTGTCGTAATTGGTCATATCCTTTGTGTGGGTGTCGAATGATGATTCGTGGTTGACCATAGTTGGTCAGGTCTCTAGTTCGAGTACCATCAGTAAGTGTACCACTTTTGAGTCGTGTTTGACAAGATGGTTGTTCCCTCCTTTTTGGAACTCCGTTTGCTTGACCATGTGTATTCCTTGGATTTTGATTTCGCCCGAGTTTAGTGTAGTGTCATATGGGAAAGTGGCTTTCGATTGGGGGTCGTGCCCAAAGTGGCTGTTGGGTAACCCTTCGAAAGTGAGTCTAATAAGTGATAACCTAACAATAGATTTGAATGTAATCTCTAAGTAAGATAAATGTGCCTCACACATGGGACGAGTGCTAACATAGACTCGACATGCTATGAGAAGGCCTAAAATGGCAAACCATCATCCTTGTCTTCACAAGAGGATGTGTGGGTCCACATGAAGCTTGGATGGGCCGGAGGCTCGGATTAGGTTGCCAGGGTAACCCAATGTATGGGGTCGGGACCTATGAAGACCTGCCATGGTAACCATACCAGGTTGTGTGATGACACTTGTCCCTACGTTCGCTAGTATGTTGTCATTTTGTCCTGTTAGGAGTACCTTTGTGGGTCGTCCTTTTGTCTATGCCCTTGTAAGTACTTGGTTTCATGTTAGACCTTGGGTGGTGATAACTCAGTTTTGTGGATGCTCCAATGGACCTTTGTATTAGCTTTGATTATGTTCAGCTGGATCCTTTTCTTTTCAAGGATCGTTTATGTATTTATTGACCGATGCGGTCGCTTGTATATTGTTTAAGTTTCGCCTTGATGGCAGGTTTGTAATGGTGTAACCTCATGTATTCTTAACTTTTTTAATTATCAGAGAGGTCTTGCAGTTGAGCAGACCCAGAGATGTAGCCTTTAGGGGTGAACTCTGAGATCATTATGGTGTTATGTGATGTTATTCTCTTATATTTCCCTTATTCAACTTTATCATGTATGAATAGCTTATGTTAGAATGTATTAGTGGATAAGATGGAATTAACTTTAAATGCTTTATGCAGTTCTTTCTTGAATGCCATTTTGATCGAATGCATAAGTGGTTTAGATGAGATTTATCATAGATGCATGTATGCAATCGTCTTTTAAAATGCAATAAATTGGAATATGAAAGAATGTAACTTAGAGTAATGGAATGTATTCAGTTGTTGTTAAGGAAATTAAGTATGCTTGAAAAGATTTCATATGGTTAAGATGAAATTCTAGTGTGTTAGAATATTAGATGTATGGCTTGTATTTTAATGAAAAGCTTGAATGAATATTATGAATAAATCTTAATGGATGAACCTTATCTTGTGAATTATATTTCCATCTTTTGAAAGAAATTATCCTGATTAAGAATTATCTCATTATTAAGATAATCAGCTTATTGGATTAATTGTGTGAGTTAAGTGAATTGTGAAATTTAAGTAATCTCGTTGGGAAACTCTTTAGGTGTTAGTTGATGTCTTCCACTTTGTAATCTGAATCTTTGATATCTTGTTGTATCTTGATGTGGTGTAACTTTTTTTAAAAAAAATTATTGCACTCTATTCTTGTGTTTTGGCTTATCCCTTCGGGGTTTCCTGGTAGGGCATTACATGGATGTTGTTTCTCTTTCTATTTTATGCATTAAGTTAAACTGGTACTACTATAACTATTAATCTGTTTTACCAGCACTAAGTTTCAAGTTGGAATAATTTGTTTTGATATATAAATTATTGATAACCGGTTGGCAACTGATTCACCCCCCCCTCTTAGTTGTCCTTCCTGGATCCTAACACAATATGCTTAAGAACAAGATATTAGCATGAGGGGATTGGTGTGGATGGTGTGAGGAGGGATGAGTGGTTAGACTCTTCACATATAATTGAAGGAATGGTGGAAGGTTCAATGACTTGGGTGGATGGCATAGATGGAAGGATGAGAGGTTTTTCAGTTGGCGGAGATGGAGAAGATGGAAGGATGGGGAATTCACCAACTGGGGTAGATGGAGAAGATGGTGTTGGTATTTTGGTATGGTTTTGTCATTGATGTCAATACCTACTAAAACACTAGCACTTTGGAGATCCAGCAGCATTCACCGGCAAGCAAGTAACTACTACACAGTTACTGGTATATGGTTCACCAGCAGGATATAATGATCACCGGCACTCGGAATGATATGGAAGACACTTGGTAATGTCAAAGACATCGTGTGGACAATTTATTTTGAAGAATTAATATTTCGTATATTCATATTTTCATATTTGCTTTTACCGGCAAATAGGTCTAGGGTTACCTAGGATTACACCGGCAGGTTTATCTTTTCCAGATTAGCATGGCACGCTATGGAGATGATTAATTACTATTGTAAATGCTTTAAGCCGACATGTTTAATCAGTTATTGCATCGGATATTATATTGCTTTTAAAATTTTTTTATTGTAATATCTTGTAGAGCCGACCTACTAAACTTCGTCTTTGGTTATGGTATAAATGTAAGATCTTATTTGTAAGATCGAATGTGGAATGCAAAAAAGAATTGTGAGAAGGTATATGCAAGATTAAGCAGAGCTATACACGAAGACATCATTTGAAGGTGAAGCTAGGTTTTTGTGAAAGCATATCAGCATTACACCAGTACTGAATCCAACATATGAAGATGTTATTTTGTGCAGTACATTCTTATTGGATTTAACCATCCAACTATAGTCAGTGTGACTCCCTTTTTGTGATTGAGTAGTGAGCTCTAGGCTATTGGCCTTTCTGCATGTGCAGACCCCATTTATGTACACTTACTATCTATAGTAGTATCATCTTATTGTGGGTAGGGTTTCCCACCGTGGTTTTTCCCCTTACAGGGTTTCCACGTACAAATATTGGTGTTATGTGTTGTGGATGACTTTATGTTTATGTTTCATGCATTAATCTTTACCGGTATAGCAATTAACTATTAACACTGTCTATCGGCATACTTAACTAGTTTACCAGTATTAAGCATTAAGTTGGTTAAGTTGTTTTTGGTTTGAATTTATTTGACAACTGATTCACCCCCCCCCCCCTCCTCTTAGTTGTCTCCGGGACCTAACAATTGGTATCAGAGCTTAGTCCTCTTTTGCAGAAGTTTAACAACTTGAGGAGATCCAATGACTACTAATTATTTCAGGAAGGACAGTCCTAAACTTGATGGAACCAGCTATGGGATATGGAAGATCAGAATGGAGACACATCTGAATTGCATTGGTAAAGACATCTGGGAAATTACAAAGAAAGGTTATACTACTGCTATAGCTGGTCAGCCCAGTCCAACTACCTTAGCTAAAGATGAGGAGAATGATTGCAAAGCAAGAGAAGCACTTTTGAGCGCATTATCAGATCAACAAATCATGGGATTATCAAATAGGTCTACTACTAAATCTATTTGGGATCATTTGGAAACACTGAATGAAGGAGATTCCACAGTCAAGATTGCAAAACTTGAAAGCTTCTGAGTCAGGTATGAACATCTGAAAATGGAAGAAGATGAAAGGATTTCTCTTTTATCGAAAGAGTAAATGAAATTGTTTTGGGTATTAAATGTTGTGGAGGAACCTTAAGTGAGGATGAAATTGTTTCAAAAATCTTAAGAGGATTGCCACCGGCATATAAAATGAAGGTTACTGCTATAAATGAGTTAAGAACAATGCCTAATACATCAGTAACTAGGGATACATTGATTGGAAAACTTTCAACTTTTGAAATTGAGGAATTTGGTCATGTTGCTACTATAAAAACAGATTTGGCCTTTAAAGCATCAACATCATCTGCTCCATCATTTGACAAATCAGATTGGAAAGCCTTTTATGCAAGAGAACCTGAAGAAACTAGGAAGGAGAATGAAGAACTTGAAGCATTATTTGCAAGGAAAATGCCTAAAGGTCCAGTTGGAAGTAAGTATGAAGGTAAAGCACCCTTTAAATGTTTTAACTGTAATAAGATTGGTCATATGGCTTCGAGATGCCCTGATAGACATTCTAGACTAAGAGAAGAAGCTAGAAGAACATACAAGCCTAATCCTAAATATCAGAGATATAGATTTAAGAAGAACAAAGACAAATCTTGTTACATTGTTGATGAAGGTGTGACTGATGATTCTGATGAGGATCCAGCAGACAATGGATGGGTTTTTGTTGCTATAACAGAAGAGCAACTGGCACGTACAGTTCAACCAGTAGAACAAGCCCTAGCAGCTAAAGTTGAAGTAAAGGATGAATGGATCATTGACTTAGGATGCTCACATCATATGACAGGAGACAAAGGTAAATTCTTGAACTTTCAAGAATACAATGGAGGTTTAGTAAGAATTGGAGATGACAAAGCCTGTTCAATCAAAGCTAAGGGTACAATATCTCTTGATGGTAAGCATAACACTGAAATGTCTACTATGTTGAAGGATTAAAGCATAATCTTCTGAGTGTTGGTCAATTGGTTAAGAAAGGATTTCAGTTACAATTTAAGAATGGAAAATGCAAAATCATGAATAGAACTAGTTTAGAAATTCCAACCGGTAATCAGACTGGAGGTAATATCTTTCATTTGAATAACAGTGAAAAGGCATGCTTGATTTCACATATAGATGAAAGTTGGTTATGGCATAAGAGACTCTGTCATGTAAACTTTGATTGCATGGTAAAGATCAGTACTTCTAAGGCAGTTAGAGATCTACCTAAAATTGTCAAACCTCATAATACAATTTGTAAGGATTGTCAATTTGGAAAACAAGTTAGAGCTAGTTTCAAAAGTATTCCAGAAAAATCCAATATTGCTCTTGATTTGATTCACACTGATTTATGTGGTCCAGATAAAACTAAAAGCTTACAAGGTGATAGATATTTCATGCTAATTATTGATGATTATTCTAGAATGTGTTGGGTTACTTTTCTCAGAGAAAAATCAGAAGCACTTGGAAAGTTCAAACTATTCAAAGCAATGGTTGAAAATTAAACCGGTAAGAAAATCAAATGTTTAAGATTAGATCAAGGAGGTGAATTCACATCTAAAGACTTTAATACATTATGTGAAGTGAATGGAATCAAAAGACAGCTATCAGCACCTCAGACACCACAACAGAATGGAGTTGTTGAAAGGAAAAACAGAACTATCTTGGATGCAGCAAGAAGTATGTTATTTGAAGCAAATTTACCACATGTGTATTGGAGAGAAATAGTAAGCACAATGGTCTATACATTCAACAAAGTTCACATCAAAGGTGAAACCAGTAAGACCCCTCATGAACTATGGTTTGGTAATACTCCTACTCTTAAGTATTTCAGAATATTTGGAAGTAAATGTTATAGTAGAAGAGATGAGTATATTGGCAAATTTGATCCTAGAAGTGATGAAGGAATATTTCTTGGTTATTCATCGAAGAGCAAGGCATATAGATGTTTTAACAAGAGATTGCAGAAAATTGTTGAGAGTACAAATGTAAAAATTGATGAACAATTCAGAGGAACTTCAAGGTATATAGATTCTGAACCGGCAACAGAAATTGTGACAAATGAACCTACTCTAAATCCACCAGTACAAAATGAAGATCTAGTTACCCCGGTACCATCAGAGGATTCCACAGTAATTGAAGAACAACAGCAAACTAAGACACCCCGGTATGTAAGATTGAATCATTCTGAAGATCAAATAATTGGAAACAAATTTAAAGGAGTTATGACAAGAGGAAGATTGGCAAATGAAGAGGTATGTCTTATTTCTCAAATTGAACCATCATGTGTTAATGAGGCATGTGAAGATAAATTTTGGATTAAAGCTATGGAAGAAGAATTAGAACAAATTGAGAAAAATAATACTTGGACATTAGTTCCCTGACCTAAAGATAAAAATGTAATTGGAACAAAATGGGTATTCGGAAACAAACTTAATGAAGATGGTAAGGTTGTCAGAAATAAAGCAAGACTAGTGTGTAAGGGATATTCTCAGAAAGAAGGGGTTGATTACAATGAAACCTTTGCACTGGTAGCTAGAATTGAGGCAGTCAGATTATTCTTGCCTTTTGCAGCACACAAGAACTACAAAGTTTATCAAATGGATATTAAATGTGCATTTTTAAATGGAGATCTTGAAGAGGAAGTCTATATTGAACAACCTGATGGATTTTCTTTGATAGATGAGAATGATATGGTTTGGAGGTTAAGAAAAGCTCTGTATGGACTGAAACAAGCCCCAAGAGATTGGTATGCAAGGTTGGATAAGTATCTTTTAAAGATTGGTTTTACTAAAGGAAATGCAGACAGCAATTTATATTACAAAATAACGAATGATGACATCTTGATTATAGAAGTATTCGTTGATGATATAATATTTGGAGGAGAAGATGGATTATGTAAAGAATTTTCTATTAAAATGTAGCAAGAATTTGAAATGTCTATGATTGGAGAAATAAAATTATTTTTAGGATTGCATATTTCATAGACTGACAAAGGTATATTTTTGAGTCAATCCAAGTACTTGAAAGAGTTACTAAAGAAATTTGGGATGGAGAACTCTAAATCGGTAAGCACACCTATGACTACAAATGACAAATTATCTCAAAGGGATGAAATTACACCTATTAATCCAACTAGATACAAATCTATGATAGGAGGTTTACTGTATTTGACACAAACCAGACCTGATATTATGAATGCAGTATGTATTGTTTCCAAATTTCAAAGTAATCCTAGATAAAATCATGAATCAGAAGTAAAAAGGATTTTCCGGTACTTACAAGGCACTGCAAATCTTGGATTATGGTATCCTAGAGATGAAAATTTTGATCTATGTGCATACACAGATGCAAATTGGGCAAGAGATGTGGATGATAGAAAAAGCACCACCGGCGGAGCATTCTTTCTTGGAAAGAGATTAGTTTCTTGGTTGAGTAAGAAATAGAGTTGTACATCTTTATCAACAGCTGAATCAGAATATGTTGCAGCAACAACTAACTGTACACAGGTACTATGGCTTAAGCAAATGTTGAAAGTCATAAAGGTAAAATGCAAGGAACCTATTACTATATATTGTGATAACACTGTAGCAATTGATATATCTAAGAATCTGATATTACATTCCAAAACAAAACATGTTTCTATCAAACTGAATTTTCTAAGGGAAAAAGTTGAAGAAAAAGAGATAAAACTAGTTTATGTGAATACTAAAGAACAGCTTGCAGATATTTTCACAAAACCTTTGCCTAAGGAGACTTTTGAATATCTCAGAGATCAGCTTGGAGTCATACCACCACTAGTAGAGACTTAGATAGTTGATGATTGTCATCAACCAGCAGAATTTACAGAGAAAACTTTTACTCTGGTCTTTGATGAGGAAGCTACTTCTCAGGGGGAGTAGTTGGTATATTGAATTGATTGGTATTTTGTATATGAACTTGATTTTGTTATTGTAACTTTGGCATTTGATGTCAAAGGGGGAGAGATATATATGGAAAAATACATTATCTTTTTAAGAGACCTTTGGATAACACATGTTGCTCCCAGGGGGAGAGATTGTTGTTTGGGAGAGACTATTACTCTCTATATTCTGGTTATGATCTTTTTGGAGATTGTTGGTTTTTGGCATTTCTGTTTTGGCACTTTGATGGTTTTTCCATCTTGTGTTTCCATAAATGCCAAAGGGGGAGATTGTTGGTATTTTGGTATGGTTTTGTCATTGATGTCAACACCTACTAAAACACTAGCACTTTGGAGATCCAGCAGCATTCACTGGCAAGCAAGTAACTACTGCACAGTTACTGGTATATGGTTCACCAGCAGGATATAATGATCACCGGCACTTGGAATGATATGGAAGACACTTGGTAATGTCAAAGACATCATGTGGACAATTTATATTGAAGAATTAAGCATTGATATATTCATATTTGCATATTTTCTTTTACCGGCAAATAGGTCCAAGGTTACCTAGGGTTACACCAGCAAGTTTATCTTTTCCAGATCAGCATGGCACACTATTGAGATGATTAATTACTGTTGTAAATGCTTTAAGCCGACATGTTTAATCGGTTATTGCATCGGATATTATATTGTTTGTAAAATGTTTTTATTGTAATATCTTGTAGAGCCGACCTATTAAAATTGGTCTTAGGTTATGGTATAAATGTAAGATCTTATTTGTAAGATCGAATGTGGAATGCGAAAAAGAATTGTGAGAGGGTATATGCAAGATTAAGTAGAGCTATACACAAAGACATCATTTGAAGGTGAAGCTAGGTTTTTGTGAAAGCATATCAGCATTACACCGGTACTGAATCTAGCATATGAAGATGTTATTTTGTGCAGTACATTCTTATTGGATTTAACCATCCAACTGTAGTTAGTGTGACTCCCTTTTTGTGATTGAGCAGTGAGCTCTAGGCTATTGGCCTTTCTGCATGTGTAGACCCCATTTATGTACACTTACTATCTGCAGTAGTATCATCTGATTGTTGGTAAGGTTTCCCACCGTGGTTTTTCCCCTGATAGGGTTTCCACGTACAAATATTGCTGTTATGTGTTGTGGATGACTTTATGTTTATTTTTCATGAATTAATCTTTACCGATATAGCAATTAACTGTTAACACTATCTACCGACATACTTAACTGGTTTACCGGTATTAAGCATTAAGTTGGTTAAGTTGTTTTTGGTTTAAATTTATTTGACAACTGATTCACCCCCCCCCCCTCTCAGTTGTCTCCTGGACCTAATAGATGGAAGGATGAAAGGTTCATTCGATTGAGTTTGATTGATGGTAGGAGTAGGTGATGGGGATTGTGATGGAAGAATCTCAATGGATGGAATATTTTTATGGTGGTAGGAGATAGGAGAGGAAAGATAGGTGTGGGAGGTGGAAAGGAAGTTGTTGAAATGGAAGGAATGGATGGTGGTGGATTGAGATATGATAGAAGATTTAAATAAGATGGAGGATTAGGATTAGATTGAGAAGCGAGATAATATGAGAGATTAGAATTGGATGAAGAGGTGAGATATTATGTAGGATTAGAATTGGATGGAGAAGTGAGATAAGATGGAGGAGTAGGAATACCGATTGTGTAATGAATTTGGGGATAATGAGATGGTGGATTTGGATTAGGGATGTAAGTGGTAGAAAATGAAGGATGACCAAACTCATCATAATAAAATTGTGACATTACTTAGACATTTGTCTCATTAGGTTGATCAACAGTACCCTTGTCATCATCAACAAAGGGTGAAGTTTAAGAAAATAAGGGACAACCACACTCATCATAGTAGAATTGCAACATGACTATTTGTTGATGATTTGGATAGAGATGAAAGATGAGAATGAACCATAGACTAAAGCTCAGAATGAGAAGAGGACTGACTTTGAGGAAGTTGGAAAAAGAATTCAGTTTTATGTTCAATTGGAGACCTAGGAACAAGGCAATGAGGATGTGAATTAAGGGATGAGAGATGATCATGGATGATAGTGACAACATGAGAATTGAGATGAGGACTATTGGCATAAGACACTATTCCAGTGACGCTCCAGTGAAGATTGATGATATTTGATGCAGGATATTTCTTAGGAGTTGTCATTTATAGAAATTTAGCCTATTGATCTTATCCGGTATAGAGTTTGGTATATCCAGTATGGATTTTTGGTGCATGTTTATCGGTGATACTCTATGTACAACTTTGGTGAATAGTTCTCATTTCTGGTGATATGTTTTTGGTTTCAGTGATTTAAGTTAATTGAGTATGAGAAGTAGATTATCATGCATAATACTATTCTATGATGATGATTATTTAGCATGTTAGAAGGTTCGATATCCGATAGAGTTGTAAAATAGGGTTAACTTCATTGTTGGTGATTTATCATGTGGATCGGATTCTTTGAGGTGATTCTGGTGGTTGATTAGTAAGTTAGAGTTAATTGGACCGACTTATGGGAAGTGTGTGATCATATGTTTTGGTTAGGGAATATTGTTTTGTGTAGATCTGAGCTGACTTGAAGCTACACATTTTATATTTTTATATTTTGTGAAGACGGCTTGTGGGAGATCAAATTTGCTAGTGCGGATATATAAGACCGATTTGGTTAATGCATTTGTGTGTGGATATGATGTATGAGATGTTTTTGGGAGTGATTGAACACAGTTTCACATGTGTACCTTGAATTTTGTTGATCTGGTAATCGATAACAAGGCAGAATAGAGCAATGTAGCAGATCACTTTGTGCTTAACCGAAACTATTATTTGGCATAGTTGGATTCTTTTATTAAGTTCATTTCTCATTGTAATCATTTTCTATTAGCCTATAAGGCAGTGAGCCTTCCTCCAGGTTGTAGCCCTTTTGTAATTGAGCAGTGAGCTCTAGACAATGTCGCTAAATGCATGTGCATTCCAACTCATGTAATATTATTTTACTATTGCCCATAGTATAATAATATTGTGGGTTCAAATCCCACCATGGTTTTTCCCTTTTCGGGTTTCCACTTAAAAATATTGGTGTTATGGTTATGTTCTTGTTTTCTTTGTGTTTATGTATTTTAGTTTCTTATTTGTGCATGCAGTTGATTAAGAATCGCATTAACAAATTTATAAATACCAGAACATTGATTCAACCCCCCCTCTCAATGTTCATTGATTCCAACAATTGGTATCAAACCTTTGTGCCTTGAAAGAAGCCTAACAACTTGAGGAAGATCTAGAAGATTGAATCAATGGACTCTGGTTTGCAGAGAACAGCTTGTTTTGGCACTTGAAGATCTTGATGCAGCAATGAAAGAAAAGATTAGCTTGAAAATAAATCTGAATGAAGTTGAAGACTTCATTGAAACCCTAAAAGATCAAATAAACACTTCTTGGGAAAAGAGAAAGGAGTTGATGGACAAGCTGAAGGAAAAACAAGAACAAAGTTTTGACAATCAAATTCTGCAAGATAAGACAGATGAATGTGAGAAGTTGGTCAGGGAGAATGCAATCTTGAAGAATGAGATGTGAACTATTGTTATGAAGTTGACTAAGAAGATTGAAGACATAAACAAGAATGAAGAAATCTTGACTCAATCTTTGGAGGAAAGATCTAATGAATGTCACAGATTGACATATGAGAATTATCAGTTGAAGCTTGAATTGGTGTAGACAAAGAATTATGGACAAGAACTTGAGAGGCAGATCATAATTCTAAGAGATTCGCTGACTACTGCTAATGAATACAAAGAAAATTTCAAAGCTAGTTCAACTCTGTTGGATGAGATGATGGATAGTCAAAGACATGGAAAAGACATGCAAGGACTTAGATTTGGGAAAGAAGAATCCTCCAGTTCTGGTCAAAGCAATCATCAGCAAAAGGACAAGAAACCTCTGGTAAGACATCATAATGCCTATAAATTCAATGGTCGATGTTTTACTTGCAATATATTTTGGTCATATGGAAAATCAATGCAAAAGTAGGATGAATAATGTAGATAATGCTCCTACCTTTACCAGTCAAAGTTACAAATGCAACAATTTTGGACATAAGTCAAATATGTGCAGAATGATGATCAATTTCCAAAATAAGAGAATTTTTTGCATGTGGGATGTTTGGACATGTATCTGACCAATGCAAAATCAAACCAAATTAGATGAACTTTAGGCCTATGCAAAGAAATGTTGTTTGTCATACATGTAACAAATTAGGTCATATTGCAAGGTATTGTAGAAGCAAGAATGCACAGGTGAACAAGAACAAATCTGATGAGAAAGGGAAAGCAAAGGTAGATGAAATAAAAGATCAACATAAGAGAATGTGGGTAAAGAAGGAATATTATAATGTTCAGAATGGCTCCACACCTGAATCTGATGATGGAACCTCATCCGGTAACTAGGGATTTTTGGTCTTAGGGGGAGTTTTTCATGCAGATCAATAGAACCCCCTTTTAGAGATCTATAACCAATTTTGGAAGGTTACAGAAGATTTAGATCGAGCATGCAGTTGATATCTAGAAGATTTTGTACTAGTTCAGCAATCCGGTGGAAGAAATGATGATAAACAGTGTAACCATAAGCTTTAAGATTAAGCATTTATTACAACTAGAAATTAGGTTTTCAAAGGTTAAAAGGGTATTTCAAAAGTTTATTCCCCACAATGCGATCAAGAGAAAAGAGCATAGCAAAAGAGTGAAAGCGATTTGACAATGCAACAAAGCTTGAAGTGATCATCCAGTGATTTCCTACACCCGGTTGTAAATCAAGAGGTATTTATCCATTCACGAGCTATCCTTTTAAAACTCTAGAATCGTCATGGCATCTGCATCCAGAATTGCTACCCCTCTAGTTGTCAAGATTTCTGAGAGGGCAAGGCCCATTTTCAAGAGACATCCTTTCAAATCAGTTGAAGATGGTCCTAAAGGAGTGTTTTCTTCAGTTTTGTATGACGTTCTTCACAATGAAGATATAAGGGAATACATTCACTGTGACATTGAAGAACTTGTAAATGTAGACATGCTTAAACTTTACAACAAGCATATGGCGGATAATCTTGGCAACCTGAAGCTAAAATACCAGATTCTTCATGACAAGGGCTTCACTCAATTTGTTCATTTTTTGGTATTTGATGAAGCGAAATGGATCTGATACATTATCATCAAGGTTCATGATGAACTCATATGGATGGATAGACCACATAAGATTACAAAGCAGGCCATTCAGGCAGTCATATGCTTGAGTGCAACCGGTGAATCCTGAGCCTGAGGAAAGTGCATAATACCATTGTGGTAGTTGTTACTAGTTCCCAATATGACATCTGGTCCATGACAATCAGCCATATAGTTGAGAATGATGTCAGATTCGCCTCAATGGTGGTGGGCTATAAAGTATATCAATCCAGCAGGCAAAACTCAGTCTTTGGTACTACAATATTCACTACATATCAGATGTTGAAGGAGAATAAAAGTGATCTTTGTTTTGTACTTTTGAGTGAATTATTGAGAAACTTGAAGAAAATTAAACGAGACAAGAAACATACTTTCAATTTTGGATCTTTAATTGTGTACTTATCTCTATATTTCTTGATTGAGATCCCCGGTATTGGTAAAGTTCACTGGGCTTATGACAAATTGATGGTGATGCAAATTAAGGAAGGGTTTTTGGGTATATGTGATATTACAATGAGAATATCTACCTTATGGGCTATTTCAAGCACTTCCAAGCCTCTATGAAAGCCAGAGAAAGAATTCCAAAGGAGATAGTTGAGAAATATGAGAAAACAATTTATTTTATGGTTGATAAAGATCAATTCCATATGGAGGTTGTTGAGCCGAGAACAGTCTAGATCATGTCCATGGGGTATGAGGTTGATGTTATTATGCTTGAATCATATTCAAAACATCTACTAAGTCAACTGGTAGATCAAAAGGAAGAAAGATTTGGAACTTTCCAAGAAAAGAACCTTAACCTACATAAGAAATTCAGTGAGGCCAGAAGGAAGAGGAAGGTGAGTAAGGAGGTTGAGGAACTTGCCAAACAGATGGGTATTACCCAGGAAATGGTGCAAAAGGCAAGGGAGAAAAATATTCTAGAGGAAGATGTGGTGAAGCCACAAGCTAAACCGGCTCCTCCCAAGCAGCCCAAGGCCAAGCCTAGCAAATCAACACCTACCTCTGATATGCAAAAACTGGTACCTCCACCAAACCCTAAAACAACAGTATCTACCAGTGGAGCAAAGAAAAGAAAGAAGGAGAAGTCCACAAGACAATATACTGCAGCCAAAGAGGAAATAGAGTCAGATGAAAAGGTAAGGCAAGTAAAGAAGACTAATACCTATGCAAGGGTAGTTCATAAGCCTACATTCAGTGATGCTCCTCCTGCCAAGAAAGCTAAGTCTCAAGGAGAGCCATCTGGAAAGGTTAGAGCCAACAACAAGAAGAAGTTTGAAATAGATGAAGCTCTCAAGTCTGGTAAGATTGAAATTATATAAGAAGTAGTACCTCCTTTGACTTTGTAGGAGTTGATTGATGAGATTTTGAAGGATGGAAATTTGAAAAATGTCTCTGTATATCATGCAAATTTTGAGGATAAAGACCATCGGGCAATAGAAGAAGCAATTGTAGAGTATATGGATAAATTTAGTAAGGTCTTAATAGAATTATCATCTATGATCCCTAAGAGCTTTTATGACATCTTGGATGCCCGAAGACACACCGCTAGCATAAAAGATGAAAGGTTGAAAGAATTTACATTAATAAAGCTATGTCTGGAAATAACTAGAGAATAAATACCTAAGATTTTGGGACTTGCAAAGGAGAACTTTCGAAGAAAGCATAGAGTGAATAAAATAATGATAAAAAGGGTAGATGAAGTAGTGAAAGATATTGAAGGTATTTTGAGGAAAATTATGAAAGAGAATAACTATCAAGATATTCAGGAGAAGGACTCCCAGCCAAAACAAAATTCAAGAAAAGACACTTCTCCTCCAGAGATCCATGTACAAACAAAAGTTCCATAGGATTAGCCTAATGTACAAATTGATCTATTTAATAGAGTTATCAAGCAGTGGATAACTCTGGTGATGCTACTCAGCATCCTCCTGAGATAGAAATAATTGTAGAGATGATAGCAGAGGAGTTAGGTGAAGTGGGGAAGAATAAATATGATGGAAAAGTTGATGAGAAAGGTGAAGAGGATGTAAATATAGAACCGGTGAAGGAAAAGGGTGAAGAGAAAATAGATAAAGCTTCAGTAACCATGACCAAAGCTATTGTCCCTGATAAGGGAAAGCAGGTTGCAGTTGAAGATGATCTTTCTTATGGTCCGGTATATCTAAGCACCTAATCCTCTCTTCAAGCATTAAAGTTGGTCACTCTTGTGTAGATCAAGGCCAGTGAGGACTTACTAAAGTCTGCTTCGGAAGAGAAAGAAGTGATATCTTTAGCCACTATAGTTTTGGAAAAAAATTTGCTTGACCTTAAACAAATTTCAAATGACTCGCCCTTTGATAAGCTCGAGGATATGTTAAATAAAGTATAATCTAATTTTGTGTCATTAGAGAAAGTAGTAGATTTAAAGATTTTAAATAAATTCAATGAGATGAGGCTTCAAACATATTTGAAGACAATTGAAAGTGATAGAGAAGTTTTGAAGACTGTGGTGAAGAGTGTAGAGGATGCATTAGGTGAACACGAAAAAATATTTAAATCATGTCTATTTTTGCCCAATTTTACTACAGATATTGATAAGAAAATAAGAGATTTTGAAGGGAAGCTTGCATGTATTGGTCATTCATTTTCCCCTCATTCAGTTCTCCCTAGTTCTATTGAAGCTAAAATAATTGATTTTACTAACAAAATAAAGGGATTGAATAAAGAAAAAGAGTAAATGTTGAGCAGAGTGGGAGAACTGAGAAGTCTAATTACTCCATGGATGGACACCTTACTCAGAGCTCAACAGGATGCAGTCAGTGCCTTAGGTAAATAGGTGTCATCTAATCTCAAGGGTGTTGAAGTGCATGCATACATGTTCAGTTCTCTAATTAATGTCTTAGACTATTTCCTAAGAGGATGGAATGGGTACTTGCAATCCTTGAAGGTTAGTTATGCAGTTATTTTTAAATTCATGTAAATTATTGCATTCATTTGTACATAAGTTTTGATGGATTCCTACCCTTTACCATTGATGTCAAAGGGGGAGAAAGTTGGAAAGTGCAGTGAAAAATGATGCTTACTCTTAGGGGGAGTCAGTTGGAGTTAGTTGAGTGTACAGATTTCAGATTGTCAGATTGGTTGCAGTTTTTGGAGTTTTGGAATACTTAGCATTTTTCATGGTGTTGCCATCAATGCCAAAGGGGGAGATTGTTGGCATAAGACACTATTTCGGTGATGCTTGGGTAAATATTGATGATTTTTTATGGAAGATATTTCTTAGGAGTTTTCATTTATGTCAACTCAACTTATTGATCTTATCCAATATGGATTTTTGGTGCAAGCCTGTCACTGATACTCTATGTACAACTTTGGTGAAGAGTTCTCATTTTCGGTGATGTGCTTTTGGTTTTAGTGATCTAAGTTAAGTTGATTGAGTATGAGAAGAAAATTATCATGCAATACTATCCTTTGGTGATGATTCTTTACCATGTTAGAAGGTTCAATATCTAGTAGAGCAGTAAAACAGGGTTATCTTCATTATTGGTGATGTATCGTGTGGACCGGATTCCTTGAAGCAATTATGGTGGTTGATTAGTAAGTTTGAGGTAATTGGGCTTACTTATGGGAAGTGTGTGGTCATATGTTTTGAATATGGAATATAGTTTTGTGTAGATCTAAGCCGACTTGAAGCTACACATTTCATATTTTGATATTTTGTGAAGCTGACTTGTGGGAGATCAAATTTTCTAGTGTAGATATATAAGATTGACTTGGTTAATGCATTTGTGTGTGGATATGATGTATGAGATGTTTTTGGGAGCAATTGAGCGCAATTTAACATGTGCACCTTGAAGTTTTTTGATATGGTAATCAGTAATAAGGCTGAATAGAGCAGTCTATTAGAATAGTGCAACGAATCACTTTGTGCCTAATCGAAACTGTTATTTGGCATAGTCAAATGCTTTTATTCAAATCATTACTCATCGTAATCATTTTCTATTAGCCTATAAGGTAGTGATCCTTCCTTCAAGTTCTAGCCCTTTTGTAATTGAGCAATGAGCTCTAGGCAGTGTGCCTGAATGCATGTGCATTCTAAATAATATAATATTGTTTTACTACTAGCCATAGTATAATAATATTGTGGGTTCAAATCCCACCATGTTTTTTCCCTTTCCGGGTTTCCACATAAAAATATTGGTGTTATGGTTATATGATTGTTTGCTTTCTGTTTATGCATTTCAGTTTCTTATTTGTGCATCTGGTTGATTAAGAATTATATTAACAAATTTATAAATACCAGAACATTGATTCACCCCCCCACCCTCTCAGTGTTCACTGATTCCAACAAAGACAACTAAGGTGATGACTAGACATTGGGATGATAAAAATGACCATGCAAGTCAAGACCTTGGTAGACGATAATAACGATGTCAAAATTGAGATGATGATGACTAAGGTTATGACTTGACACTTAGCTAAATTTTGATAATGTAACGAGACAACTGATGCAAACTCACTAAATGAGAGGATGGTTTGTTGAAGGACAAGACCAAACTAGGACCTAGGGAAGTGAGATGTTTGATGTTTTGAATATATTTTTGACACCAAACATGACAAACACGTGAATATGTAAATGAAAAGCAATAATAAACTTTTCCAATTGAAAGGACAATATTTGTTGAATCCCCTATCCCAGAATACCACATTCAACAAGATAGATAGAATCTTGGTAGCACTGACTCCACTCCATGGAACACACTTCTCAGGCATGCCAAGCTTTGAATTTCTAAAAATCCTAAGATCTCGAGAAATTTTTTATCTCAAATTGAGGGGTACATGAGGGGTTCCTTCGACATGTATGTATCACAATGCCTGAGTCAACAAATAGAAGGATTTTGGCAACTAAAGCAATGGTTCATAGTACAGGATTTTGTTTCAAGCATACATGTACACTCTCTCCCTCGGGAGGATTCCTTCTTATAGAACACAAGTACTGGGGAAGTCGGTGTAGGTAGGCAATTAGCACCCTTCATGAAGACTTTCATCCCATGTATTTTATACAGTAGTTAAGAAGTGACTTGGCTAAAAGCCCATTAACACTTGGATCGTTCTCCCCTCACCCAACCTTATAGGCTACTTGGGGAGAAAGGCCCTTTACCTATTAAAATGAAATTGAGTGTTGCTAACACTTTTCTCTTGCACCTAGGACCACGAGAGCCAAGGGAGAGGATAGTGTGTGTTAGCAGTAGGACTGCTCACATGCACAATTGTGCCCAATCATGTAAGATAAGTGTTCAATTTAAGCCCACATGCCAATTTGTTTACTCTAAAAGAAAATCAAACACTCTCCTAATCTACCTTTGTAAGCAAAGCATTAGTAGTTTCATAATTGTTTATGATCGCTCAGAACACCCCTGCAAGAAAAATGATTAGTAGTTTGGGGTTTTTATCCTTTGACTGCTCAAAACACCTCTACAAGCACTTTTTTTTTGCTACACGCTACAAAAAGAACATTAGTAACATAGAAAAACCCTAAGAACAGAGACATATTTGAGACAGAATTGCATTTTATTGACCAGACTACTATGAAATAATATGAATACTAATGCAAAATGATATCAATACTAATGTGACATGATATCAATACTAGTGTGATTGTTTATCAATACTAATGCAACAGGATGTCAATACTAATGCAATACACTTAACTGCTACCAAATTTTTTTGAAATTGCAGACATGCGAAATAGAAAAGATCAATGTGAGATAGATAAGACAAATGTGAGATAGATTTAAGATGAATACAAAATAGATGAGATGAATGTGAGATAGATAAGATGAATGTGAATTTCTATCAATACGAATGCAAAATTCTACACAGGAGGACGTAGATCCATACAAAAACTTGCAAAATGAAGTTATGAGAGTGGAATCTTTCACTTCTAGCATCAAAATACCTACAAACACAGTCACTAAGACAACATCAAAAAAAATTAGATCAGCCAGTGAATTGGGTCCCTTTGGGCGTGCAATAAAATTTGAGGGAAAATTGTGCGCAATTATGAATGATCAAAAGTTAAACTAAGAAATCTATGCAAAAACAATTAGCTCAAACACCTCAAGATAGCATGCTTAAAGAAAACAAATGAAACTTAATTGACAAAAAACATAGTAAAATGCAAATTCAATTTGATTTCTTGATTAAATGATTGTAACAAGAAGGAAATCAATCAAGCGAGCCATTAACTCAAAACACTTCAAGATAGGGATGTTGAAAAGAAAACAAATGAACCATAAAACATAAACACTTGAATTCAAATTGTTGGTATTGATTTGTCATTGATATTAACCGGTATGGAATGATAACTGACAAGTGTTGGAAACTAGTATGTTCCCGGTATGCAGATGCAAGTAGGAGAATGCCTACTGGCATGGAACATGAAGATTGAAATGTATCAGTGTGAGACTGTTGGAATAGTGAAGTCATGAAGATTATCGGTCTGTAAACAATAAGGAGATCCATCGCTGAGCATGTATGAAAATGGAGAAGACAAACTAACAGAGTGAATGGTTGCTAGATCACATGAAGTATGGAAACAGAACTGGAAGCATTCCAAGTCAATATAATCTACCAGTAGGGTATATGAACCGGTAAGGTCCTTAACATCAGTCATGTGTCTTGGTCAGTGAATGAACTCAAACTAACATAGTAGACTAGGTTGAGTTGGATGGTGTTTGAGGATGACACATAGATTCCATGTGGCAGGCATGCAGTGGTAGGCATGCAATGGCAGGAAAACCATCCATCGACATGATAGGTGATGAGCAGGTTGACTTTAAATAAGGTACCACTAATCACGGGTCAATGACAGAAGAAGTGTGGATCAAGGCCGATCAAAATGCAAAAGATTTTTGGTGAGATAAATCAAGCAAGACAATTTGACCTTTGTGCCTGTTGGTCAAAGGAAACAATTGAGGCATTAATGGTGAATGACAAAGCAAGGCCGAAAAATAAGTTGCAGGTTGTTAAATATAGAAAGCACATACAAATGTCATCAGAAATGGCTTTGATGTATGATCTATTGTAGATCATCAATCGAGGAGATGAGATATGATTAGATTTGATATGGATTTACTTGATGGAGAAAAACCCTAACGTGCCCAGTTTGAATGGAGGTTTTGGCAAGAACATTCAAGTATAAATATGCAGACTAAAGACTTAAATTGATAATGCTTGATGTTGTTGAAAAAAGAGTAACTGAGAGAGCAGAGAGTGATCAGACAGAAGATCAAAATCATCTAAGTGTTAGAGATTTCTGATAGAAAGGTTGAACCAGTAGAAGGTTTATCAGCGGTTTTACCGGTAAGGTTAGAGCAACCAAAAAGTTTCCAAATAGAACAACAATTGGGTGAATTGGCAAGGGAGATTCAGGAATAAAGTTGCAGAAGGTGAAGGAGAAAAGAGAGTGTATCGGTGAAGGGTATACAAGACATAATCAGGGTAGAAAAGGTATAAATAGAGGACAAAGAAATGGCAGAGAACTGGGCAAGGGAGAACCAGTAGAGAAGAGGTAAACTGGTGAATTACTTTGATTTCAAGAGTTACAAAACTCATTTGTAACAAGACTAAAACTATTGTATTAATCTAATCTATTGTATATCACTAAGTTGGACCTCGGTGCAAGGGTTGGTGCTCCTTGGGTTGGTTCCCTAAACTTTGTATTATGTGCTTATTGTGAGGTTGGATTGGATCAGTAGTCTCCAACAGCATTTCTCACTGAGGTTTTTCTCACATTGGGTTTTCCTTGTATATCTGGTGTTATGTGTTGAGTATCTTTGTGTGTTTGCATTTGATCACTTTCCTTAGCTCACTGGTATATCTTCCTTGTGTCTAATTTGCTAACAGGTACCAAGAGTTTGGTTTAAAAGGTTTAGAATATTGGGAACCATTGATTCACCCCATCTCAATGGTACATTGTGTTCTATAATTGGTATCAGAGCCTGGGTTCCCGGTCAGATAAGCCTTCTCTAGCTTGGGTAGATTCTAGTCTTGGAACACAATGGCACGAAATGAGTCCTCCTCCTCTTCTAAAGCTCCCATGTTTGATGGAACCAACTATGCATTTTGGTGTAGAAGAATGGAAACATATATGTCCTCTCTAGGATTTGATGTTTGGATGTTTGTAAAGAATGGGTATAATATCCCTAGTGTTCCTCCCACTGACCCAAATGCTAAGAAGGAGTATGAGAACAATGAAAAGGATAAACATGCTATTCTCAGTGGGTTGTCAAATAATGAGTTTTTCAAGGTCATGAACTTCTCATCTGCCAAGGAGACTTGGGATAAATTGCAAAGATTATTTAAAGGAGATGCCAAAGTCAAAGAGACCAAATTGCAATCACTAAGAGGCCAGCTTGAAGGCTTGAAGATGAAAGATGAAGAAAATATTTCAGACTACCTTCATAGAGTAGATGAACTGTGAACACCATTAGAGGACTTGGAGAGGAGATTGTTGATGAAATTATTGTCAAAAAGGTACTTAGATCACTCACATCTAAGTATGATACGAAGGTCTCTGCTATAGAGGAAGCCAAGGATCTAAAACCCTTCACAATGGATGAGTTATTTGTCTCCTTAACTGTTTATGAGATGAGGACAACCGCAGAAGGATCTTCAAGGAAAGAGGTTTCTTTTAGTTCCACCAAAAAGGGAAAAGAAGAGATTGCTCATAAAGGATCTAGTGGAGACTTGGATATAGAGGTAGCAAACTTTTTTAGAAAGCTCAAGAGAGGATCTGGTAAGTATAAAGGAAAGCTGCCACTCAAATGTTTCAACTGTGGTAAAATAGGACACTATGCTACAAAATGTCCCTATAGTGAAACCAGTAGAGATGAGAAAAGGAGCTCTGGTAGATCTTTCGGTAAAGATAAAGAGAAGATAGTTTACCAGAAAGGAAGAAGAATACCCTATATACCTTTGAGGATGATTCCATAGATGAAGAGATTGCATCAAAAGATGACTACCATGAGGATGAAAGAGAAGTTAAATCTCTTTATGGCACTAGATGAACCGGTTGTTGAAGATGAGAAAGATGAAGAAATTGAAGTTGAAGTGGATCTAGAAAGTGAGCTCATAAGTGCTCTTGAGTAGTTAAGTAAGACAAGAACAGAACTCAAGAAAGTCAAGCTTGTTGTAGCAAAAGAACAAGATCTCTTGAAGCAATCCCTAAATGAGTCCAATCAAGTAATTTCTGACTTGAAACTCCAGTTGGAAGAAGCTAAGAGGATATGTGAAGTTACATCCTCTAATTTGATGAAGAAGGATAAGGTGCATCAAAATCTAAAACAAGAAATTGTAAAGCTCAGAAAGGAGCTTGAAAAGAGTAAGGATGAACTGAAAATAAGGAGCAAGTATGAGGGCAGCACTGAAGCCTTGGACAAGATGTTGAACAATCAAACATATTTAAAAGATATCAGTGGCTTGGGATTTAAAGAAGGACAAAGTTCCACCAGCAAATACACATTCGGTAAGGAGATACAGTAAGCTTCTTCAATTGAAAGTAAAGAGAAGCAAATCTTTACATTCAGCAAAGATACCAACAAGAAGACCTATGCTGAGGCTACAAGAAATCAACATGTGAACCGATATGCTCAAAACCAAAAGGCTCACACATCGTACTGGTATGCAAATCATAAAAGCAAGCCCAAGGTGGATAGTGAAGGATTCACCAGAATCAATAGCATGAGAGGAAGACATCCGGTGAGACAAAGGTTTACCGGTTCAGAGCAAAAAGACTGGCATGTACCCAATTTTCATGGTTATTGCTACCAGTGTAATAAGTTTGGACATAGAGTTGTAGATTGTAGACTGATGAATAAGCCCTCTGTTAGTTTTGAAAGTAGAAACTCCTTTGCTACACTACGGGGTATGGATGTTATTTGTTATCACTATAATGGATTTGGTCATAGGATTTTGAATGTAGGAGAAGTCAACTGGTGTCCTACAATAGTTTTAAAGATTTATCTTTTAATGTCAATATGAAATACTATAACTATCAAGAGTTTGGACATATTGCAAAGCATTGCAAGCATAGGAAAATCAAGCAAAAACATACAGCTCCCGATCAGAAACCGGTAGTTAAACGGGAACAAGAAGTTGTAGCAGACAAAAAGAAAGAAGACAAACCAGTTTGGGTTGAGAAAGACAAGAACAAAGCAAAATCAAGTCTGATTATACAAACTACCCTACATGCAGAAAGAAGAAACTTGTGGGTTGTAGACAGTGGTTTTCCAACCACATGACCGATGATAAAAAAGAAATTTATCAATCTTGAAGATTGGAATGGAGGCTCAGCAAGATTTGGAGATAACTCATCCATCAAGATAAAAGGAAAAGGTACTCTAAATATAGATGGCGAATTGAAGGCACATGATGTGTGTTACATAGAAGGTCTAAAACACAATTTACTAAGCATGAGTCAAATGTGTGATAAAGGATACATATTCATTTTTCTCTACTGGTTGCCAGATAAGAAAAGAGAGTACTGGTCAAATTGTAGCAAAAGGTAAAAGAGGTAATATAAATGTGTACAATCTAAAGAAATGCTTTGAGTCCCATGATGGGACAAGTGGATGAGAGTTGGTTGTGGCACAGGAGATTAGGCCACATAAATTTTGATAATCTAGCTGTAATAAATAAAAAGGGCTTTGTGAGAAATATACCACTCATCAGCAAACCGATAAGCACATTTTGTGATGAATGAGTGAGAGGAAAGCAGACTAAGGTGAGCTTCAAAACAAAAGAACACAACACCTCAAGAACACTTAAACTTGTACATACAGATCTATGTGGTCTAGCTAGGACAAGAGCTCTTGTCAGTGAGAGCTACTTCACGTTGTTCATTGATGACTATTCAAGAATGACATGGGTCACCTTCCTACAAGATAAATCACAAGCATTTGACATATTCAAAATCTTCCAGAAGATGGTAGAGAAGGAAAGTGGATGCAAGCTGAAATGCCTAAGATCTGATAGGGGTGGAGAGTTCACATCAAATGAGTTTGAAGATTAATGTGAGAGACATGAAATCAAAAGATAATACTCAACCCCCAGGACACCACAACAAAATGGTGTGGTAGAAAGGAAGAACGAGATAGTTAAGGAGATGGCCAGAACCATGTTGAATGAGACAAGTTTACCGGATATGTATTGGAAGGAAGTGGTTCATACAACAACATATACTTTGAACCGGGTTCAACTAAGAACAAATAGCAGGATGACACCTTATGAGTTGTGATATGACGGGAAACCATCACTCAAGTACTTCAAGGTGTTTGGGACTAAATGCTTCGTTAAAAGAGATCAGGATGGCTTGGGTAGCTTTGATTCTAGGAGTGATGAAGGTATTTTCCTTGGTTACTAAAGTCACAGTAAGGCCTACAAATGCTACAAAAAAAGACTAAGAAGAGTCATTGACAGTATGCATGTAAGAGTTGATGAGGATATGCATAAAGGAATACAAGAACAAGTGAACCAGTATGATGATTTTGGTGATGAAAGTGAAGAAGTACAATCAGACAATGAACCAAAAGAAGAATCTAATAAGGTTCCTAACCGGTATGTGTAGAAAAACCATCGAGAAGAGAAAAATTTGGATAACAAGAGTGATGGTGTGCAGACTAGAAGAGGACTTGCTTGTAATGATGAACTAGTCAATTTCTGCCTCATGACTGAAATGGAACCTGACATTTAATGAGGCTAGCAAAACTCAGAAATGGATGGATGCAATGGAAGTGGAATTGTATTAGATTGAGAAGAATGAGACTTGGGAATTAGTTCCTAGACTAGTTGATAAAAATGTCATTGGCACAAAGTGGGTATATTGGAACAAAATGAATGAATAAGGAAAGATTGTGAGGCACAAAGCAAGGTTAGTGTGCAAAGGATATTCTCAAGTATAAGGTATTGATTTTAAAGAAACATTTGCACTAGTGGCTAGGCTAGAAGCTATTAGGATGTTTATTTATTTCTTTGCCTACAAGGGTTATAAAGTTTATCAAATGGATGTCAAATCTACTTTCCTAAATGGAAATTTAGAAGAGAAAGTATACATGGAACAACCAGAAGGTTTTTTGTTACATGATAATGAAACCTTTGTGTGTCAGTTGAAGAAAGCATTATATGGGTTGAAGCAGGCTCCTAGAGCATGGTACTCAAGGCTAGATAAGTATCTAAAGGAGCAAGGGTTCAGAAAAGGAAGTGCAGACAACAATTTGTATGTTAAAGCAGAAGGAAACCACATGATTATTGTGGTTGTGTATGTAGATGAAATCATTTTTGGAGGTAACAAGGACACCCTATGCAAGGACTTTGTTCATTAGATGAAATCAGAATTTGAGATGTCCATGCTTGCAGAGCTATCATTTTTTCTTGGTTTATAGGTTTCACAATGAGACAAGGGAATATTTGTCTCTCAAACAAAGTATGTTCGAGACATGTTGTATAAATTCCAAATGGAAGATAGAAAATTGGTAAGTACCCCCATGGTGACTGAATGCAAGGTGAGAAAGGATGATGAATCACCAATAGTGGATCAAACACTGTATAGATCCATGATTAGAAGTTTGTTATATCTTACTGCTTTTAGATCGGATATAGTGCAGGTAGTATGCATGGTGGCTAGATTTCAAGCTGCACCCAAATAGTCACATGTAAATGCAGTCAGGAGGATATTCTGGTATCTACAAGGGACACTTGATTATGGATTATGGTATCCTAAGCAAGGGGATTTTACCTTACATGCCTACACTGATGTTGATTGAGCAGGCTACATTGATGACTAGAATAGCACAAGTGGTGGTGCATTCTTCCTAGGTTACTGGTTGGTCTCATGGCACAACAAGAAGCAGGATTCAGTTTCTCCGTCTACTGGTGAGGTAGAATATATTGTTGCTACCACATGATGTTCTCAGGTGCTATGAATGAAGTAGACTCTCAAGGATATTTAGGTAGAGATGTCTGACCCCATTTCTATCCAGTGTGACAATTCAAGTTTAATTAACATATCAAAGAACTCGGTTATGCACTCAAGGACAAAGCACATTTCCATCTAGTACCATTTTCTCAAGGAGAAGGTAACTGAAGAGTGGGAGGTAAAGGTATAATATGTTCCTTCAGGTGAGAAAGTGGCTGACATATTCACCAAACCCTTACTAGTAAGCACTTTTGAGTATCTAAGACGCAAGTTAGGAGTGGTGTCACCTGCTTCATGCACTTAAATGTGTATGGAGATCTATGGTTCAGGGGGAGTTCATTGCAAAATCTCCCATCTCTTGGACAATATGTTGGACACAGGGCGAGATCAAGTGATTATGTTGTAGTACTAGTATACTTGAGATTTTGGGTAGTACTCATTAGTCCTCATTTGAAAGTTCTTTGAATGTCTATTCAACTTGTACTTTAATGAAAATCACAATTGGACCACTGGGTGAAAGGAATACTAGATAGGTGTACCGGAAGAACAAACAGCAGAACAAGGGAAATGTTGTAGGAATACCTGAGAATTTCATGCTATGGGAATTTACTTTCTCAATTGGTAGCACTCATAGTATAATCACATTTAATTCTTATGAACAATTGATGTCAGTTTATGTCTATGTCCTCCATCTTATATGTTGTTGGTTGAGAGAATAGTGGTCAAAGGGGGAGAATACATTGTATAACCGAGGGAGAATGAATTCGATGGAGAGATGCCCTAAACCTTTGTCATTATTGTCAAAGGGGGAGAATGGTCCAATGAGCCAGGTGAAGGATTAGAGTGTGTTGAAATTAATACCAAAGGGGGAGATTGTTGGCATTGAGTTGTCATTGATCTCAACCGGTATGGGATGATAATCGGCAAGTAAGTGTTGGAAACAATCAAACAAGCAGGAATAGGCCTAGTCTTTTTCACCAGACTACAATAAAACATGGTGATGCCAATCTCATGTGGTATTAAATTTCAATCGATAGGTATGTTCCTGGTATGTAGATGCAAGCAAGAGAATGCCTACTAGCATGGAACATGAAGATTGAAATGTATCAGTGTGAGACTGTTGAAATGATGAAGTCGTGAAGATTACCAGTTTACAAACAATAAGGAGATCTACTAGTGAGCATATATGAACATGGAGAAGACAAACCAATAGAGTGAATGGTTGCTAGATCACATGAAGTATGGAAATAGAACCAGAAGAATTCCAAGTCAATATGATTTACCAGTAGGGTATATGAACCCGTAAGGTCCTTAACACTGATTGTGTGTCTTTTTTAGTGAATGAACTCAAACCGACATAGCAAACTAGGTTGAGTTGGATGGTGTCTGAGGATGACACATAGATTCTATGTGGCAAGCATGCAATGGTAGGAAAATCATCCATCGATGTGATAGGTGATGAGAAGGTCAACTTTAAATAAGGTACTCGTAAATCAGCGGTCAATGACAAAACAAGTGTGGCTCGAGGCAGATCAAGATGCAAAAGCTTTTAGGTGAGATCAATCAAGTAGGACAATCTGACATTTGTGATCATTGGTTGAAGGAAACAACTGAGGCATTAATGGTGAATGACAGAGCAAGGCTGAAAAAAAAGTTGCAGGTTGCTAAATATAGAAAGTGCGTACGGATGTCATAAAAAATGGTGGTGATGTATGATCTACTACACATCATCAATTGAGGAGATGAGATCCGATTAGATTTGATATGGATTTACTCGATGGATAAAAACCCTAATGTGCCCAATTTGAATGGAGATTTTGGCAGGAACATTCAAGTATAAATATGCAGACTAAAGACTTAAATTGATGATGCTTCATGCCGGTGAAAACAGAGTATTTGAGAGAGAAGAGAGTGATCAGAGAGAAGATAAAAAGCATCTAAGCGTTAGAGTTGTCTAATAGAAAGTTTGAACCAGTAGAAGGTTTATCAGAGGTTTTACCGATAAGGTTAGAGCAACCGGCAAGCTGCCAAATAGAACAACAATTGGGTGAACCGACAAGGGAGATTCAGGAAGAAAGATGCAGAAGGTGAAGGAGAAAAGAGAGTGTACCAGTGAAGGGTATGCAAGATAGAATCAGGGCAGAAAAGGTATAAACAGAGGGCAGAGAACTGGAAGAGAACTTAGCAAGGGATAACTGGTAGAGAAGAGGTAAACCGGTGAAGTATTTTGATTGCAAGACTTACAAAACTCATTTGTAACAAGACTAAAATTATTGTATTAATGTGAACTATTGTATATCACTAATTTGGAGCTCGGTGTAGGGGTTGGTACTCCTTGGGTTGGTTCCCTAAAATCAAGGGTTGGTGGTCCTTGGGTTGGTGCCCTAAACTTTGTAATATGTGTTTATTGTGAGGCTGGATTGGAGCAGTAGTCTCCAACAATATTTCTCATCGAGATTTTTCCCACATTGGGTTGTCCTCCTATATCTAGTGTTATGTGTTAAGTATATTTGTGTTTTTGCATTTGATCACTTTCCTTAGCTCACCAGTATATCTTCCTTGTGTCTGATTTGCTAACCGGTACCAAGAGTTTGGTTTAAAAGGTTTAGAATATTGGGAACCACATATTCACCTCCCTCTCAGTGGTACATTATTTTCAACACAAACCTCATTTTCAATATTTGATTTGATTATCCCATGTTTGAATGTGTTCTCATGACGTAGCATGTGCTTGATATTCCTCCATGATATGCGATTTGAATATGAGATTCAAGATATGAAGATTAGATGAGAGGATATTAGGATTAGATGATGGGATATGAGGATGAAATTTTTCATTATGATGGTGTGATTGTATGAAAGTAGATTGAATTATGCATGATAATGGTATGATAGTGAGAAAGTGGATGAATTTATTGAAAAAGAGGGGGGGTTAAATGGGAGAGGAAGGAGAGGAAGGGATTGGGAAAATGCAACACTTGTTCTCAAGGAGGACAAGTGGCAATCCCAAGAATGACAAGTGAAATAAGGTTCAACACTTGTCCTCAAGTGGCTCAACAAGGGAGGACAAGTGTCCCTTAGAGGGATAAATTTCAAAAGGGGTTTGACATGTGTCCTCAAGGACACATGTCTATTTTAGGAGGGAACCATCCAAAATAGGCTTTAATTTCCTACTATTAAGGAAATTAGGGAATATATGTCTGTGCAAACATGTGAGGGGAGGTTAGGATAGGATAGGATAAGATTGGTTTGGGAGGATAGGGTCGGTTGTAACCCAATGGTTAGATTAGAGGTTAGGTTAGAAGGGTAATTGATGAATACTAAGAGGGGGGGTGAATTACTATGCCAAAAACTACTGCACAAAAACACTTACACAGTCTAAAGATAAACTGGTAAACAGTCTGACAGTCAAACCAGTTACCACACATGCAAACCAAAATAAGAAATAAAGCATTCACCCACAAAAGCAATACAACCATAACACAGGATATTTGACGTGGAAACCCAACTAGGAAAAACCACGGTGAGATGGAACTCACAAGTCACTATCTACAGAATAGAAACTAGACTGGTTAAGGTCATACCGGTTAAGGTCTTACAATGTTCTTCACCAGAACAGATCCTATTAGGAATCTCAATCTTTGTTAGGAGATAAGTTTGATTAAAGGCTACCTTGTTAGAGGATTTTAGATTCACATGTGTGAACCACCTTGTTAGAGGATTTTACAAAGGCTTTGAGGCCTACCCGGTTAAGGGCTACAGACTTGTCAAAGATGTGAGTAATCAACAAGTGTTTGATCTATCTAATAGCACAAACTGCTTGGTTAGATCCAATATTGCTCACAGCTAATGCATTCCAGCATTACGTCAGTCTTCTCTCTCTCACAATTACAACTTGATCTTCTCAAATAAGATCGTTCTCACAACAACTCAACTTCCACCTCAAACCCTAGCTCAACATTAACCCTTTCAGCAACAACTTAAAACCCTAGACATGATGTCCTTTTAAAGGAATATGATTTCATGTCGGTCCAATAGGATTACATTACAATTTCCTAGGTTCAATGAATCTAGACAAACTTATTAACATGACACAAGAATCACCGTCAATGTGTCGGCACCGTCAAACAATCGGTGGATTGGTAACTCATCACAAAATGTTGGTTGGTAACTCATCACAGAGTATTACTGGTTCATACAAAATACCGGTTGTCAGTTTGTCACAAATGAAGACTGGTAAGAATGTGTTGTACCACTTTTCTCCCTCGTACCACTTGTGATCTGTGAACCTCTTGGGGTCAACATGCCGCTTCAGACCAGGAAATGCATTCTGCAAAATCACTAGTCTAGAGACTAGTATACAACATACCGGTTGCAACAAATACCGGTTGAGCACAAGCTCATACATATAAAGGGGATCTCAATACAAGTGTGTGTCCATCAATGACAATCACAACATAATCATCAAAAATACCAACAATCTCCCCCTTTGGCATTGATGGCAACACTTAGGAAAATAAAATTTTGACATCTAAGTGTTTTACAACAAAAAATGGTCATTAACAAAATTGCTCCCCCTAAGCATATACACTATCCCTTAATCAACAGAGTGTATAGTAATTTTGCATTCAGAGCATAATCATCAGAGCATATAACATATAGCACAGCATATATCAAGATTTCAATACAGATACTTCTCCCTCTAATATACTTCTCCCCTGATATATCAAAATTTCAAAATTTGAAAACCAAAAACCAGATATACTTCTCCCCCTTTGCCAACAATGACAAAGTACTGCTAAAAAACCTATGTCCATATATATATAAAAGAGTTTATGACAATAATGAATGATACTTTTCAAAAACCGCTTTATAGTCCTGCAAAAATTGTTTCATGGAAAGGGACCAAGACTCAAGTAGGGAGGTTGCCACTTCCTTCTCTGTCTGCATCTAGGATACATGTTCCTCCATGGCATCTATTGTGCTTAGTTCTTGTGTGACTGTCAGGGCATCCAGGTTCAGATAGCACTTCTGAAGAATTTGCAGTCGTGGAAGTAATACTAGTTGAAGCTCCTGCAAATCCCTAGACCTTGTGCTGATCTCTTGCTCCATCTTGGCTACTAGATCTGGAACCGATGAACGGTTTTCCCATATGCTGCAAAGGAGTCGTAAGGAGTCTTGAATGTGCCCAAGTAGGATTGTAAGTCCATTTGAAGCCATTGCTTCTTGGCTAGCACATCATCACAGAACAGATGAGGTTGACAGATTTTGCTGAGTAGCAAGTTTCCCTCATCCAAGGCATTCCTTATGTCCTTTTGATCCTTTAGCAGTTTAGTCCTAAGCTCATTCAACTTCTTCACTAGAGCAACATTAAGAGCCTTTTGGTGCTCTTTCTTTACATTGGCCTCTACTGCTTCTTCTAGACTCTGTACCTGATCATCCACTATAGTACACAGAAGTTTGAGTTGTGCTAGTGATGAATCAGTGTCAGGAAGATTAGTACCAGGGATTAAACCAGTAAGTGTGTCTACAGCCACCTGAATAATATCTTGTTCTCTTTTCCTTCGAATGCCTTCAAGGTGCTCTTGGGCAACCTTGATGCTCTACATAAGCTCAGACTCACTTGCAAATTGGAGATCAATGGGCCTCAAGATAGCAGTCGGTTTGGCTTGGCTACCGGTTGCCTTAGGAGTTTCCATCTGTGTAGTCTTCATTGCTTCAAGGGTCTTGTCTGCTTCTTCCTTCTTTTTCTTCTCCTTCTCTTCCTTTTCTTTCTCATCTCTCTATTTCTTCTCTTCCTCTTCCATTTTCATCTTGTCTTCTTCTTTCTGCTTCTGCTCTGCTTCTACCTTCTTCTTTTGTTCCTCCTCTTCCTTCTTCTTCTCTTCTGCTTCCTTCTTCTTCTGTTCTTCCTCTTCCTTCTTCTTCTTCTCCTCTACTTCCTTCTTCTTCTTCTCTTCCTCTTCCTTCTTTTTCTTCTCCTCTTCTTCCTTCTTTCTCTTTTCTTCCTTATCTTCTTCTTCTTTCTTTTTCCTGTCATCTTCTTGCTTCTTCTTTTCTTCATCTTTCTATTTCTCCTCTTTCTCTTTTCTCTTCTCTTCCTCTTTCCTCTGTTTCTCATCTTCATCCTTCTTCCTTTTCTCTTCCTGTTCTTTTTCCGCTTGCTATGTGTCCATAGCTTGTTCACCACCCTGATCAGCCTGTTACCCCTATCCAGTTCCCTCAGAAGGTATGTCCTAAGTGATGTCTTCTACATCCAGGGCATCGACATCTATGGTGTCAATTGGTTCTTCCACCAAGTTTCCTTCCTCATCAAAAACCTCATCTGGTTTGGAAATAACCGGTTCCTTTTCCGCTTGGAGGTTGGCCATTCGTTCTTTGTGAGAGCTGATAGCATGGGCCATGTGTTGATGTGTATCTTTTTCTACATCATCAACTCTCCCCTCCAACAACCAAAGTCTTCTTCTCCTTGTGAAGAAGAAACCTTTATTTTGATCCTGGGCATCAAACAATTCTGAATTTGAGAGTTCGGGGAAGTACTGTGCAAAAACTTTCTCCCTAATCTCTTGTTCCTTTTCAATGGCAATGCACCATTTATTATCCAATGCTTTAAATAATGAATCCGGTGTCTGAGATTTAATCTCTGATGGTGACTAGTCATTTTTACATAAATAAAGAATGATTTCCTGCAGTACTTCATCTTTTTCCTCACTATTGAATTCATCATAATAATCTATTAAATCATGAAGTAACTTTCTCCTAATATTCTTTACTATTCTTGACAATGTGTCAAAGGTTTGTAAGAGGAGATATCTATATTTACTGGTGCGAATGTTGTCGGTTCATTCTTCTTCATCTTCTTGGTCTGTCTAGCCTTCTTTGGCTATTCATCAGACTCGGTTTCTTCAGAGTCTGGTTCATTTGCCTTTGTCTTCCTCTTTCTTTTGAAGACTTTTGTCGGTGTTACCTCTGGTTTCTTCTTTGCCGATGACTTCTTGGACACTCTTGGAGTCGCAGTGGTAGCCGGTGCCGATGCTGCAGGCACTGCCTTAGCTTTCTTAGCTGTCGGTTCTTTTCCCTTCTTCACCGATGGTTCTTCAACTAGTGCGATCCTCTCCAAGTAGGTTCCGGTCCTCTTAGCCTTTGGATCAAGAGGCAAGGCAATAAGGGCTAAAGCATACCCTTCTAGCATGTCAAACATGACCTCATAGCCCATAGGCTCCACTTCCTCCATTCTAGGCTCAACAGCCTCCATTAGACATTTGTCCACCTAAATAGTGAAACAGATGTCATCTTTGTATTTCTTCACTATGTCACCTGAGATTCTTACCCTCTGACTCATCTTTCTTCTAAACTCATCAAAGTATTTGTTTAGTACCTCAGGGTAGCCAGTTCCAATGGCTTGCATGCTTTCCTTTATCTGCTTGGTTACTGGTTGGTCAGGTGACCACTGGACATCTCCTACACCTAGAAAATAGCCTTGGAAATAAAAGAACAACCCTACCAGTAGTTGTCCAAACTTAAACCTCAGTGAGTTTTCTTGCTTAATTGCCTTGAGATTTAGCAGGATCTGCCTCTACATGTCGGTGCATAAGTCAAAAGATGCATCCTCTTTTATCATTCGGTAAGCAGCATTTATCACTGCAACAGATACAAAATTAATCCTGCTAGCTGAGAATGTTCTGTATCCAATCACCATGCATGCATATTTCACCAGATCATCCTTGATAGGATTGACTATCATGCCCCATGAATCACTTGTTGAACTGGTGAGCTTGGTCATTTCCATTTTGCTCACTTTTCTCAGGGCTGGCACTTCCCCTGTGTTGTAGAAACCAATGACTGCATGAATTGCCTGAGGCGTGATATCATGCGTCCTCTCCAGGTACATCTTGTCACCATGGACTCTGCTCAAGATGATCCTGATGTGATCCTCTGTGAAGTCTTCCAAGAAATAGACTGCGTTGTGGAATTTCTTCTTCTCTATGACACTAAATTCCGATTTGATCCTTTTGTCTTTTCTGTAAAATAGACCTAACTGAGTATGAATGGCTAAAGACCCTAGGTCTTCTATTTTGCAATCAATATAATTTGAAATTCCTTCTTTGACTATGACTCCAACTGGAACTTGTGATAAAGCATTATACTTGGACTTCCTCTGAATGAAACTTTCTAACTCAATGGATGTACTTGAACTAGTATGAGATGCGGAAGCCATTGAAGAGTATTTCAAGAACACGAAAAATGCCTTTCAAATGCAAATTTAGGGCATCCTGATTCTGCTTCACTTCGCTCTTCATCGGATGCCAAATCACCGCTTTGAGTTCTCCACTACCGCTTGCAAACTTGATTTGAATCTCTTTCAAGGTTATCCAATTTCTTGAAATCTAAGCTCAAATCATCTTTTCTTTGCTCTGCACTTGAAAAATTTTCTTCGCTCGAAAACAAATAGTGAGAAATGATTTGAAAATTGCATTTATACATGTCTCTCACCTACCATCATTAATGCTCCTCTATTAGGGCATAAACCCTAATTTGCCTTTTTACTATTTCCGGTCTTCTACCTAGCAATAGGTATAACCTACCGGTTAAGGTCTTTTACCGATGTCAACTAGGGGTTTGAAAGCACTTCGTCATTTTCTCCCCCTAAGCCTTTGAGGCTTAGTTTGCCGGTTCTGATATTTCTGCACTAGGTGCAAAAATTGGTTCCTCTTCCGACAATATTGGTTTCTTCTTCCATGTTTTCTTCATGTCTCCTTGAACTTTTTCAACATCTATTTCTCCTTCCTGAGTGACTGGTATATCATCAGATATACTTTTTCTGCTTCTGCAGAATCTTGAAATGTGACCTGGTTTGTTGCAATGATAGCAAACAAGTCCAGGTGCTCTCCAAGGTCCATTATACAAGTCTCCATTCTTCCTTCTACATTTTGCAGCAATATGACCATGACCATGACAGATCATACAACTTTCTCTCCATCTGGTTGCCACTTGATGACCACCACTTCTTGACTGATGATTGAAGACATTAAACCGGTTGTGGTTCCAGTTCATAAAAGGTTCAGGACTAGTTCCTTGGGTCCTCTGAGGATATCTTCCAGTGTTATCCATTACAGACTTGCATTCAAATGCTCTATGCCCAAACTTGTTGCATGCATAACAATGACCATTGAACGTATTGGATCTAGGTACATTGTTGATAAAATAAGGAAAATTATTGTAGGCTTTGCTCCTACATACATTGGCAGTGTGTCCTTCTTTAAGATAGTTAAAGCAAACAGGTCTGAATTTTTGCTTACCTTTTCCTTTGAGTGTCGGTTGCTTCTTTGATGCTTCAGCATTTGTTCTTGAGGATTCTCCTTCCTCATGTCCAGAAAAACCAAGACCATTGGTATTCTTTACCAGTCTAGATGACTCAAGCTTTTGCTCTAGCTTGACTGTACTTTTGCCAAACTTAGCAAGTATTTCCTTTGACTCAAAGAGTTCTTTGGAAATAGCAGTGTTTGTCTCCATAAGACTTGCATTTTCAGAGATGGCAATGTTCAGTTCTCCTTGCATGTCTTCTTTTTCCATTCTGCTCTCATGAAGGCGAGCAGTTAGTGCACTAATCTCATGTTTCAACTTGGAGATCTCATGATCTCTATCCTTTACCAGATCTTCTTCTTTTCTTCGGTTCTCAAGCTCTTGACTAAATCGAATAGTCAGTCCTTCCAACTCCTTTCTCATATTAGAGTTTGAATCATTTAGCTTATTCACTTCAGCAATCATGGCTTCCATGTTAGCTTCATCTTCAGAACTACTTTCAGATAGTTCCATCAGCCTCTCTGCATGCTCTCTTCTTTTTGCTTGAGATGCCTTGTATTTGACCATAAGATCATCATAGGCTTGCTCAGACTTAGTGAGCCATTGAGTAAGTTCCCTCAATGTGTATTCCCCCATATCTCTTTCCAAGTGGTTAAACTTATAGAAAGGTAGGCTTTGATACCAATTGATGAATACTAAGAGGGGGGGGTGAATTAGTATGCCAAAAACTATTGCACAAAAACACTTACACAATCTAAAGATAAACTGGTAAAGCAGTCTGACAGTCAAACCGGTTACCACACATGCAAACCAAAATGTGAATAAAGCATTCACCCACAAAAGCAATACAACCATAACACAGGATATTTGATGTGGAAACCCAACTGGGAAAAACAATGGTGAGATGGAACTCACAAGTCACTATCTGCATAATAGAAACCAGACCGGTTAAGGTCTTACAATGTTCTTCACCAG